>NW_026868774.1:2500-12991 GCF_020745735.1 Hemiscyllium ocellatum
ACCCGTCCCCCACCAGTACTGTACCCCAGTGTTATACAGGGACAGACCTGTCCCCACCAGTACTGTACCCCAGTGTTATACAGGGACAGACCCGTCCCCACCAGTACTGTACCCCAGTGTTATACAGGGACAGACCCGTCCCCCACCAGTACTGTACCCCAGTGTTATACAGGGACAGACCCGTCCCCCACCAGTACTGTACCCCAGTGTTATACAGGGACAGGCCTGTCCCCCACCAGTACTGTACCCCAGTGTTATACAGTGACAGACCCGTCCCCACCAGTACTGTACCCCAGTGTTATACAGTGACAGACCCGTCCCCACCAGTACTGTACCCCAGTGTTATACAGGGACAGACCCGTCCCCCACCAGTACTGTACCCCAGTGTTACACAGTGACTGACCCGTCCATGGTAGCTTCCTTGAGGTGTGCAGTGGCGATGATCTCAGGGTTATCCGAGCGATGTCTCTGTAGTGCCTTCTGTGTTTTTATGAAATAAAATTATTGTTGTACATACTGTAATTTCTGGGCCCCACTGCCTGATCCTTCCTCTGTGTATGTACCCCAGCCTTTGAGGGGAGATTCTCTCAGGGTTGGCAGTGAATGTGTGGGTGGGTGACGGTGCACTTCAGTGTGTGTGTGTGTGTGTGTGTGTGTGTGTGTGTGTGCAGTATCATATCTAATAAACTTTGTCCATTGAATTCCTGTGTGGGTCTCTAAATCTTGTCTCTACCACCTGCATTTTTCACAGAGAGAGAGAGAGAGAGAGAGAGAGTGTAGGGTAGAGAGAGAGAGAGACACACACACACAACGGGAGAGAGAGATATCGTGTGGAGGGGAGGGAGAGGTACACCGGGACCCTGAGGGGAGAGACCTGGAGACACTCTCACTCTCACACACACTCACACACACACCACACTCACTCACATACACACTCATACACACATTCACACACACGCAGACATTCACACACACACACAGTCACAGACACACACCCACACTCACTCACACAGACACACACATACACAGAGAGAGAGAGAGAGAGACAGACAGAGAGAAAGAGACAAAGAGAGAGAGTAGGAGAGAGACAGAGAGAGAAATAGAGAGAGACTGAGAAAGAGAGAGTAGGAGAGAGAGACAGAGAGAGAAGTAGAGAGCGAGAGTAGGAGAGAGAATGAGACAGAGAGGGAGAGACAGAGAGGGAGAGACAAAGAGAGAGAGAAATAGAGACAGAGTGAGAGAAATAGAGTAGGAGAGAGACAGAGAGTGACAAAGAGAGAGAGAGAGCAGGAGAGAGAGAGAGAGAGAAATAGAGAGAGTAGGAGAGAGGGAGAGACAAAGAGAGACAGAAATAGAGTTGGAGAGAGCCAGAGAGAGAGAAAAAAGAGAGAGTAGGAAAGAGAGAAATAGAGAGTAGGAGAGAGAGAGAGAGAGAGAAAAATAGAGAAAGAGGAGGGAGAGAGAGAAATAGAGAGAGACTGAGAAAGAGAGAGTAGGAGAGAGAAAGAGACAGAGAGGGAGAGACAAAGAGAGAGAGAAATAGAGAGAGAGTAGGAGAGAGGGAGAGACAAAGAGAGACAGAAATAGAGTTGGAGAGAGCCAGAGAGAGAGAGAGAAAAAAGAGAGTAGGAAAGAGAGAAATAGAGAGTAGGAGGGAGACAGAGAGAGGGAGAGACAAAGAAAGAGAGAAATAGAGAGAGAGCAGGAAAAGAGAGGGAGAGAGACAAAGAGCCAGAGAAAAAGAATAAGAGAGAGACAGAGAGAGAGAAATAGAGTAGGAGAGGGTCAGAGAGAGAGTGACAAAGAGAGAAATAGAGAGAGAGTGAAACAAAGAGAGAGTAGGAGAGACAGAGAGAGGGAGAGACAAAGAGAGAGAGAAATAGAGAGTTGGAGAGAGACAGAGAGAGAAATAGAGAGAGTAGGAGAGAGACACAGAAGAGAGAGAGAGACAAAGAGAGAGAAGGAGAGACAGAGAGAAATAGAGAGAGACAAAGAGAGCGAGATAGAAATAGAGTGACAAAGAGAGAGAGAGAGAGAGAGTGACAGAGAAATAGAGTAGGGGCAACAGAGAAAGGGAGAGACAAACAAAGATAGAGAAATAGAGGGTGGGGGAGAGAGAGAGAGAGTAGGGGAGAGACAGAGAGAAGGAGAGAGACAGAGCGAGAGAGAAATAGAGGGAGAGAGAGTAGGAGTGAGACAAAGAGAGGAGAGAGACAGAGTGAGAGAGAGAAATAGAGAGCGAGAGAAAGAGAGACAAAGAAATAGAAAGAGTAGGAGAGAGACAAAGAGAAATAGAGACAGAGTGAGTAGGAGAGAGACAGAGAAATAAAGAAAGAAATAGAGAGAGAGAGTAGGAAAGAGACAGAGAGAGAACTAGAGAGGGTAGGAGAGAGAGAGAAATAGAGTAGGAGAGAGAGAGACAAGGAGAGAGAGTAGGAGAGGGACAGAGAGAGACAAAGAGAGCAATAGAGAGTAGGAGAGAGACAAAGGGAGACCAATAGAGCGAGGGAGAGGGACAGAGAGAGTGAGATAGAGAGAGAGAAATAGAGAGAGTAGGAGAGAGAGGGAGAGAGAAATAGAGCGAGACAGAGAGTAGAAGAGAGAGAAAAATAGAGAGAGTAGGAGAGAGAAATAGAGACAGAGTGAGAGAGAGAGAGAACGAGAGACAGAGAAAGAAATAGAGTAGGAGAGAGAGAGAGTGGGACAAAGAGAGAGAGAAATAGAGACAGAGTAGGAGGGAGACCAAGAGAGAAATAGAGAGAGCAGGAGAGAGACAGAGAGTCAAAGAGAGAGAGAGTGACAAAGAGCTAGAGAAAGAGAATAGGAGAGAGATAGAAAGGGAGAGACAAAGAGAGAGAGTCGGAGAGAGAGAGAAATAGAGAGGGAAGGAGAGAGAGAGAAATAGAGAGGGAAGGAGAGAGAGAGAGAGAGAGTCAATGAGAGAGAAACAGAGAGGGAGAGACAAAGAGAGAGAGTGAGAGAAATAGAAAGAGGGAGACAAAGAGAGCGAGATAGAAATAGAGAAAGAGAGAGTGACAAAGAGAGAGAGTAGGGGAGAGTCTGAGAGAGAGAGTGTAGGGGCAACAGAGAAAGGGAGAGACAAACAGTGATAGACAAATAGTAGGAGAGAGAGAGAGACAAAGAGAGAGAGAGTAGGAGAGAGACAGAGTGAGAGAAATAGAGAGAACGAGAGACAGAAAGAAATAGAGTAGGAGAGAGAGAGAGAGAAATAGAGAGAGTAGGAGAGAGACAGAGAGTGAGACAAAGAGAGAGTAGGAGAGAGAGAGATAGAGAGAGACAGAGAAATAGAGAGAGTAGGAGGGAGACAGAGAGAGGGAGAGACAAAGAAAGAGAGAAATAGAGAAAGAGACATAGAGAGAGCAGGAGGGAGACAGAGAGAGGGAGAGACAAAGAGAGACAGAAAAATATAGAGAGAGAGTAGGAGAGAGTCAGAGAGAGAGTGACAAAGAGGGAGAGAAATAGAGAGAGAGAGTGTAGGAGAGGGAGAGACAAAGAGAGAGAGAAATAGAGAGAGAATAGGGAAGAGACAAAGAGAGAGAGAGAGCAGGAGAGAGAGAGAAATAGAGAGATAGAGAGAGAGAGAAAGAAATAGAGAGACAGAGTGAGAGAGAGAAATAGAGAGAGTGAGAGAAAGAGACAGAGAATGAAATAGAGAGAGAGAATAAGAGAGACAGAGAGAGAGAGTAACAAAGAGAAAGAGAAATAGAGAGACAGAGAGTAGGAGAGAGTCCGAGAGAGAGAGTGACAAAGAGAGAGAGAAATAGAGAGAGTAGGGGCAACAGAGAAAGGGAGAGACAAACAGAGATAGAGAAATAGAGAGTAGGAGAGAGAGAGAGAGAGAGAATAGAGAGAGAGAGTAGGGGAGAGACAGAGAGACAGAGTGAGAGAGAAATAGAGGGAGAGAGTAGGAGAGGGAGAGAGACAAAGAGAGAGATAAATAGAGACAGAGTAGGAGATAGAGAGAGAGTAGGAGAGGGACAGAGAGAGACAAAGAGAGAAATAGAGAGAGAGTAGGAGAGAGACAGAGAGAGAGAGAAATAGAGAGAGAATAGGAGAGAGACAAAGACAGAGAGAAATAGAGACAGAGTGAGTAGGATAGAGACAGAGAAATAAAGAAAGAAATAGAGAGAGAGTAAGAAAGAGACAGACAGAGAGAGAGACAAAGAGAGAGAGAGAACTAGAGAGAGTAGGAGAGAGAGAGAAATAGAGAGCAGGAGAGAGAGAGAGAGAGAGAAAGAGTAGGAGAGAGACAAAGAGGGTAGGAGAGAGAGAGAGAGAAATAGAGTAGGAGAGAAATAGAGAGAGTAGGAGAGAGAGACAAGGAGAGAGAGAGACAGAGAGAGAGTAGGAGAGGGACAGAGAGAGACAAAGAGAGAGCAATAGAGAGAGTAGGAGAGAGACAGAAAGGGGGACAAATAGAGCGAGGGAGAGAGACAGAGAGAGAAATAGAGAGAGTAGGAGAGAGAGACAAGGAGAGAGAGAGAGAGTAGGAGAGGGACAGAGAGAGACAAAGAGAGAGCAATAGAGAGAGTAGGAGAGAGACAGAAAGGGAGACAAATAGAGCGAGGGAGAGAGACAGAGAGAGAAATAGAGAGAGTAGGAGAGAGACAGAACAAGAGAGACAGAGAGAGAAATAGAGAGAGTAGGAGAGAGACAGAACAAGAGAGACAGAGAGAGAAATAGAGAGAGTAGGAGAGAGACAGAGCAAGAGAGACAGAGAGAGAAATATAGAGAGAGACAGACAAAGAGAGAAAGAAATAGAGAGAGAATAGGAGAGGGACAGAGAGAGTGAGATAGAGAGAGAGAAATAGAAAGAGTAGGAGAGAGAGGGAGAGAGAAATAGAGCGAGACAGAGAGTAGGAGAGAGAGAAAAATAGAGAGAGTAGGAGAGAGAAATAGAGACAGAGTGAGAGAGAGAGAGAACGAGAGACAGAGAAAGAAATAGAGAGAGTAGGAGAGAGAGAGACAAAGAGAGAGAGAGAAATAGAGTAGGAGAGAGACAGAGAGTGAGACAAAGAGAGAGAGAAATAGAGACAGAGTAGGAGGGAGACCGAGAGAGAGAGAGACAAAGAGAGAAATAGAGAGAGAGAGCAGGAGAGAGACAGAGAGTCAAAGAGAGAGAGTGACAAAGAGCTAGAGAAAGAGAATAGGAGAGAGATAGAGAGGGAGAGACAAAGAGAGAGAAATAGAGAGAGAGAGAGAAAGTGTGAGAGAAATAGAGAGAGAATAGGGGAGAGACAAAGAGAGAGAGTAGGAGAGAGAGAGAAATAGAGAGGGTAGGAGAGAGACAGAGAGAGAATAGAGAGAGAGAGTAGGAGAGAGACAAAGAGAGAGAGAGAAAAATAGAGAGAGAGTAGGAGAGAGAAATAGAGACAGAGTGAGAGAGAAATAGAGAGAACGAGAGACAGAGAAAGAAATAGAGAGAGTAGGAGAGAGAGACAGAAATAGAGAGAGAGAGAAATAGAGATAGTGAGTAGGAGAGAGACAAACAGAGAGAGAGAAATAAAGAGAGAGCAGGAGAGAGAGAAATAGCGAGAGTAGGAGAGAGAGAGAGACAGAGAGAGAGAGAAATAGAGAGAGTAGGAGAGAGACAGAGAGTGAGACAAAGAGAGAGTAGGAGAGAGAGAGAGAGAAATAGAGAGAGTAGGAGAGAGAGAGAGAGACAGAGAAATAGAAATAGAGAGAGTAGGAGAGAGACAGAGAATGAGACAAAGAGAGAGAGCAGGAGAGAGACAGAAATAGAGAGAGAGAGTAGGAGAGAGACAAAGAGAGAGTAGGAGAGAGAGAGATAGAGACAGAGAAATAGAGAGAGTAGGAGGGAGACAGAGAGAGGGAGAGACAAAGAAAGAGAGAAATAGAGAGAGAGAAAGAGACAAAGAGAGAGAGAAATAGAGAGAGCAGAGAGAGACAGAGAGACAAAGAGAGAGAGGGAGAGACAAAGAGAGAGAGAGAGAGAGAAAAATATAGAGAGAGAGTAGGAGAGAGTCAGAGAGAGAGTGACAAAGAGAGAGAGTGTAGGAGAGACAGAGAGAGGGAGAGACCAAGAGAGAGAGAAATAGAGAGAGAATAGGGAAGAGACAAAGAGAGAGAGAATAGAGAGAGAGAGAGAACAGGAGAGAGAGAGAAATAGAGAGATAGTAAGAGAGAGAGAGAAAGAAATAGAGAAAGACAGAGTGAGGGAGAGAAATAGAGAGAGTGAGAGAAAGAGAGACAGAGAAAGAAATAGAGAGAGAGAATAAGAGAGAGACAGAGAGAGAGAGTAACAAAGAGAGAGAGAAATAGAGAGACAGAGAGTAGGAGAGAGTCCGAGAGAGAGAGTGACAAAGAGAGAGAGAAATAGAGAGAGTAGGGGCAACAGAGAAAGGGAGAGACAAACAGAGATAGAGAAATAGAGAGTAGGAGAGAGAGAGAGAGAGAAATAGAGAGAGAGAGTAGGAGAGAGACAGAGTGAGAGAGAAATAGAGGGAGAGAGTAGGAGAGGGAGAGAGACAAAGAGAGAGAGAGTAGGAGAGGGACAGAGAGAGTGAGACAAAGAGAGAGAGTAGGAGAGGGACAGAGAGAGTGAGACAAAGAGAGAGAGAGAAATAGAGAGAGAGAGTAGGAGAGAGAAAGGGGGAGAGAGAAATAGAGAGAGAAATAGAGCGAGAGAGAGAGAGAGAAGGAGAGAGAGAAAGATAGAGAGAGACAGAGTGAGAGAGCGAGAAATAGAGAGAGCGAGAGAAAGAGAGACAGAGAAAGAAATAGAGAAAGAGAGTAGGAGAGAGACAGAGAGAGACAAAGAGAGAGAGAGAGAAATAGAGACAAAGTGAGTAGGAGAGAGACAGAGAGTGAAATAGAGAGAGAGAGAGACAGAGAGAGAGAAATAGAGTAGGAGAGAGACAGAGAGTGACAAAGAGAGACAGAGAAATAGAGAGAGAGGGAGAGAGCAGGAGAGAGAGAGAGAGAGACAAAGAGAGAGAGAAATAGAGAGAGTAGGAGACAGACAGAGAGAGTAGGAGAGAGACAAAGAGAGAAATAAATAGAGACAGAGTAGGAGATAGAGAGAGAGTAGGAGAGGGACAGAGAGAGAAATAGAGAGAGACAAAGAGAGAAATAGAGAGTGAGTAGGATAGAGACAGAGAAATAAAGAAAGAAATAGAGAGAGAGTAGGAAAGAGACAGACAGAGAGAGAGACAAAGAGAGAGAGAGAACTAGAGAGAGTAGGAGAGAGAGAGAGAAATAGAGAGCAGGAGAGAGACAAAGAGAGAGAGAGAACTAGAGAGAGTAGGAGAGAGAGGGAGAAATAGAGAGCAGGAGAGGGACAGAAAGAGTAGGAGAGAGACAAAGAGGGAGAAATAGAGAGGGTAGGAGAGAGAGAGAGAGAAATAGAGTAGGAGAGAAATAGAGAGAGTAGGAGAGAGACAAGGAGAGAGAGACACAGAGAGAGAGAGTAGGAGAGGGACAGAGAGAGACAAAGAGAGAGCAATAGAGAGAGTAGGAGAGAGACAGAAAGGGGGACAAATAGAGCGAGGGAGAGAGACAGAGAGAGAAATAGAGAGAGTAGGAGAGAGACAGAGCAAGAGAGACAGAGAGAGAAATAGAGAGAGAGACAGACAAAGAGAGAAAGAAATAGAGAGAGAATAGGAGAGGGACAGAGAGAGTGAGATAGAGAGAGAGAAATAGAGAGAGTAGGAGAGAGAGGGAGAGAGAAATAGAGCGAGACAGAGAGTAGGAGAGAGAGAAAAATAGAGAGAGTAGGAGAGAGAAATAGAGACAGAGTGAGAGAGAGAACGAGAGACAGAGAAAGAAATAGAGAGAGTAGGAGAGAGAGAGACAAAGAGAGAAAGAGAAATAGAGTAGGAGAGAGACAGAGAGTGAGACAAAGAGAGAGAGAAATAGAGACAGAGTAGGAGGGAGACAGAGAGAGGGAGAGACAAAGAGAGAAATAGAGAGAGAGAGCAGGAGAGAGACAGTCAAAGAGAGAGAGTGACAAAGAGCTAGAGAAAGAGAATAGGAGAGAGATAGAGAGGGAGAGACAAAGAGAGAGAAATAGAGAGAGAGAGAGAAAGTGTGAGAGAAATAGAGAGAGAATAGGGAGAGACAAAGAGAGAGAGTAGAGAGAGAGAGAAATAGAGAGGGTAGGAGAGAGACAGAGAGAGAAATAGAGAGAGAGAGTAGGAGAGACACAGAGAGAGATAGAAATAGAGAGAGAGAGAGAACGAGAGACAGAGAAAGAAATAGAGAGAGTAGGAGAGAGAGAGACAGAGAGAGACAGAAATAGAGAGAGAGAGAAATAGAGACAGTGAGTAGGAGAGAGACAAACAGAGAGAGAGAAATAAAGAGAGAGCAGGAGAGAGAGAAATAGCGAGAGTAGGAGAGAGAGAGACAAAGAGAGAGAGAAATAGAGAGAGAGAGAGAAATAGAAAGAGTAGGAGAGAGACAGAGTGAGACAAAGAGAGAGAGTAGGAGAGAGAGAGAAATAGAGAGAGTAGGAGAGAGAGAGAGAGAGAGAAATAGAGAGAGTAGGAGAGAGAGACAGAGAAATAGAGAGAGAGAGAGAAATAGAGAGAGAGAGAGAAATAGAGAGAGTAGGAGAGAGAGAAATAGAGAGAGAGAGAGAGAAATAGAGAGAGTAGGAGAGAGACAGAGAATGAGACAAAGAGAGAGAGCAGGAGAGAGAGAGAAATAGAGAGAGAGAAGGAGAGAGACAAAGAGAGAGTAGGAGAGAGAGAGATAGAGAGAGACAGAGAAATAGAGAGAGTAGGAGGGAGACAGAGAGAGGGAGAGACAAAGAAAGAGAGAAATAGAGAAAGAGAAAGAGACAAAGAGAGAGAGAGCAGGAGAGAGACAGAGAGACAAAGAGAGAGAGGGAGAGACCAAGAGAGAGAGAAATAGAGAGAGAATAGGGAAGAGACAAAGAGAGAGACAGAGAGAGAGAGAATAGAGAGAGAGAGAGCAAGAGAGAGAGAGAGAGAAATAGAGAGATAGTAAGAGAGAGAGAGAAAGAAATAGAGAGAGACAGAGTGAGAGAGAGAAATAGAGAGAGTGAGAGAAAGAGAGACAGAGAAAGAAATAGAGAGAGAGAATAAGAGAGAGACAGAGAGAGAGAGTAACAAAGAGAGAGAGAAATAGAGAGACAGAGAGTAGGAGAGAGTCCGAGAGAGAGAGTGACAAAGACAGAGAGAAATAGAGAGAGTAGGGGCAACAGAGAAAGGGAGAGACAAACAGAGATAGAGAAATAGAGAGTAGGAGAGAGAGAGAGAGAAATAGAGAGAGAGAGTAGGGGAGAGACAGAGAGACAGAGTGAGAGAGAAATAGAGGGAGAGAGTAGGAGAGGGAGAGAGACAAAGAGAGAGAGGAATAGAGAGAGAGAGTAGGAGAGGGACAGAGAGAGTGAGACAAAGAGAGAGAGAGAAATAGAGAGAGAGAGTAGGAGAGAGAAAGGGGGAGAGAGAAATAGAGAGAGAAATAGAGCGAGAGAGAGAGAGAGAAGGAGAGAGAGAAAGATAGAGAGAGACAGAGTGAGAGAGCGAGAAATAGAGAGAGCGAGAGAAAGAGAGACAGAGAAAGAAATAGAGAAAGAGAGTAGGAGAGAGACAGAGAGAGACAAAGAGAGAGAGAGAGAAATAGAGACAAAGTGAGTAGGAGAGAGACAGAGAGCGAAATAGAGAGAGAGTAGGAGAGAGACAGAGAGAGAGAAATAGAGTAGAAGAGAGACAGAGAGTGACAAAGATAGACAGAGAAATAGAGAGAGAGAGAGCAGGAGAGAGAGAGAGAGAGAGACAAAGAGAGAGAGAAATAGAGAGAGTAGGAGACAGACAGAGAGAGTAGGAGAGGGACAGAGAGAGAAATAGAGAGAGACAAAGAGAGAAATAGAGAGAGAGTAGGAGAGAGACAGAGAGAGAGAGAGAGAAATAGAGAGAGAGTAGGAGAGAGAGAGAGACAAAGAGAGAGAGAAATAGAGAGAAAGAGTAGGAGAGAGACAAAGAGAGATGGAAATAGAGAGATGGTAGGAGAGAGACAGAGAGAGAAATAGATAGAGAGAGATATAGAGAGAGAAATAGAGATAGAGACAAAGAGAGAGAGAGAAATAGAGAGAGAGAGTAGGAGAGGGACAGAGAGAGTGAGAGAGAAATAGAGAGAGACAGAGAAATAGAGCGAGAGAGAGTAGGGGAGAGAAAGAGAGAATTAGAGAGAGACAGAGAGTGTGTGTGTGTGGAGAGAGAGAGACAGAGAAAGAAATAGAGAGAGTAGGAGAGAGACAGAGAGAGAGACAAAGAGAAAGAGAAATAGAGAGAAATAGAGAGAGACAGAGAGAGAGAGACAAAGAGAGAGAGAAATAGAGAGAGAGAGAGCAGGAGAGAGACAGAGAGTCAAAGAGAGAGCAGAGTAGGAGAGAGACAGAGAGGGAGAGAGACAAAGAGAGAGAAATAGAGAGAGAGTAGGAGAGGGACAGAGAGAGTGAGACAAAGAGAGAGAGAGAAATAGAGA
>NW_026868775.1:0-12877 GCF_020745735.1 Hemiscyllium ocellatum
TTCTTTCCTTTCTTTCTGTGTTTTCCTTACTTTGCTTTTTTTACGCATCTTTCCTTTCTTTTTCTTTCTTTCATTTTCTTTCTTTTCTTTCCTTTCTTTTTATCCTTTATTTCCTTTCTTTTACTTTCTTTCCTTCCTTTTTTCTTTCCTTTTGTCTTTCCGTATTTTTTTCCCCTTTCTTTCTTTCTTTCCTTCATTTCTTTCGTTCTTACATTTCCTTTGTTCTTTCCTTTCTTTTTTCTTTTCCTTTTCATTGCTTTCCCTTTACTTTCCTTCCTTTATTTCCGTTCTTTACTTTCATTTCTTTCTTTTCTTTACTTTCTTTCCCATTTTTCTTTTCGTTCCATTCTGTGCTTTATCTTTTCCTTCCTTTCTCTCCTTTCTTTCGTTTCCTTCTTTCCTTTCCTATCTTTCCTTTCCTTCTTTCCTTTGCTATCTTTTTCTTCCTGTCCTTACTTTGTTTCCTTTCCTTGCCTTGCCTTTCCATCTTTTCTTTCTTTCCTTTTTTCTTTCCATTACTTCCTTTCTGTCTTTACTTTGTTTCCTTATCCATCTTTCTTTCTTTTCTTTCATTTCTCTTCCTTCCTTTCCTTTCTTTCCTTTCTTTTCCTTCCTTGCTTTTTTCCTTTCCTTTTTTCTTTGCTTTCTTTCTTTTATTTCCTCTCTTTTTCTTTTTATCTTTCCTTTCTTTTACTTTCTTTCTTTCCTTTTTTCTTTCCTTTTCTTTCTTTTCTTTCCTTCATTTCTTTCGTTCTTTCATTTTTTTGTTCTTTCCTTTCCTTTTTTCTTTTCCTTTTCATTGTTTTCCCTTTACTTTCCTCCTTTCTTTCCTTTCCTTTTTTCTTTCCTTTCCTATTGTCTTTCCATTCCTTTTTTCTTTCCTTTTCTTTCTTTTCTTTCTTCATTTCTTTCGTTTTTTCTTTCCTTTTCTTTTCCTTTTCATTGTTTCCCTTTACTTTCCTTCCTTTCTTTCCTTTCATTCCTTTCTTTCTTTCCTTTCTTTTTCTTTCTTTCCTTCCATTCTTTTTTCCTTCCTTCCATTCCTTTCTTTCTTTCCTTTCTTTTCTTTGCTTTCATTTCCTTTCTTCATTTCCATTCTCTTGTTTTTCATTCCTTTCTTTTCCTTCTTTTTCCTTTTCTTTTTCTTTTTCATACTTTCTTTCTGTTTTCTTCATCCTTTGCTTTCTTTTAATTTTTTCCCAATTTTTCCATTTTCTTTCATTCCTTTCGCTTTTCTTTTTACCTTCCTTTATCTTTATTTCCTTTCTTTCCTTTCCTTCCTTTCCATGCCTTTCTTCCTTTCTTTCTTTTCATTCCTATGCTTTTTTCTTTTTCTTTCCTTTCTTTCTTGCCTTTGCTTTCTTTACTTCGTTTTCTTACGCATCTTTTTCTTTTCTTTCATTTCTCTTCCTTCTTTTCCTTCCTTTCCTAGCTTTTTCTTTTTCCTTTCTTTCTTTTCCTTTCTTTCTTTCTTTCTTTCTTTCTGTCTTTCTTTTCCTTTCTTTCCTTTCTTTCTTTCATTCTTTCAGTCTTTTCATTACTTTGCTTTCTTATGCATCTTTCCTTTCTTTTCCTCTTTTTTTTCTTTATTTTTCCTTTCTTTCTTTTCTGTGCTTTCTTTCTTTTATTTCCTTTCTTTTTTTCCTTTCCTTTCTTTTACTTTCTTTCCTTTCCTTTTTTCTTTCCTTTTTCTATTGTCTTTCCATATCTTTTTCCTTTTCTTTCTTTCCTTTCTTTTTCTTCTGTCTTTCCTTTCTTTCATTTCTTTCTTTCCTGTCCTTTCCTTTTCTTTCTTTCCTTTCTTTCTTACCAATCTTTTTTCCTTTCCTTCCTTCCATTCCTTTCTTTCTTTCCTTTCTTTTCTTTGCTTTCGTTTCCTTTCTTTTATTTCCTTTACTTCTATCCTCTCCGTCTTTCCTTTTCCTTTCTTTCCATTTTTCTTTTCTTTCCTTTTATCTTTCTTTTTCTTTCCATTCCTTGTTTTTCATTCCTTTCTTTTCCTTCATTTTCTTATTTCTTTTCTTTTCTTTTCTTTTTAAAACATTCTTTCTGTTTTCTTCATCCTTTACTTTCTTTTCAATTTTTTCCCAATTTTTCTATTTTCTTTCAATCCTTTCTTTTTCTTTTTACCTTCCTTTATCTTTATTTCCTTTCTTTCCTTTCCTAGTCTTTCCTTTCCCTTTTTTCTTTGTTCTTTCCTTTCTTTCTGTGTTTTCCTTACTTGCTTTTTTTTTTTACGCATCTTTCCTTTCTTTTTCTTTCTTTCATTTCCTTTCTTTTCTTTTCTTTTTTCTATCCTTTATTTCCTTTCTTTTACTTTCTTTCCTTCCTTTTTTCTTTCCTTTTGTCTTTCCGTATTTTTTCCCCCTTTTCTTTATTTCGTTTCTTTCATTTCTTTCGTTCTTACATTTCCTTTGTTCTTTCCTTTCTTTTTTCTTTTCCTTTTCATTGCTTTCCCTTTACTTTCCTTCCTTTATTTCCGTTCTTTACTTTCATTTCTTTCTTTTCTTTACTTTCTTTCCCATTTTTCTTTTCGTTCCATTCTGTGCTTTATCTTTTCCTTCCTTTCTCTCCTTTCTTTCGTTTCCTTCTTTCCTTTCCTATCTTTCCTTTCCTTCTTTCCTTTCTATCTATTTCTTCCTGTCCTTACTTTGTTTCCTTTCCTTGCCTTGCCTTTCCATCTTTTCTTTCTTTCCCTTTTTTCTTTCCATTACTTCCTTTCTGTCTTTACTTTGTTTCCTTATCCATCTTTCTTTCTTTTCTTTCATTTCTCTTCCTTCCTTTCCTTCTTTCTTTCTTTTCCTTCCTTGCTTTTTTCCTTTCCTTTCTTTCTTTGCTTTCTTTCTTTTATTTCCTCTCTTTTTCTTTTTATCTTTCCTTTCTTTTACTTTCTTTCTTTCCTTTTTTCTTTCCTTTTCTTTCTTTTCTTTCCTTCATTTCTTTCGTTCTTTCTTTTTTGTTTTTCCTTTCCTTTTTTTTTTTCCTTTTCATTGTTTTCCCTTTACTTTCCCTCCTTTCTTTCCTTTCCTTTTTTCTTTCCTTTCCTATTGTCTTTCCATTCCTTTTTTCTTTCCTTTTCTTTCTTTTCTTTCCTTCATTTCTTTCGTTCTTTCCTTTCCTTTTTTTTTTTTCCTTTTCATTGTTTTCCCTTTACTTTCCTTCCTTTCTTTCCTTTCATTCCTTTCTTTCTTTCCTTTCTTTTTCTTTCTTTCCTTCCATTCTTTTTTCCTTCCTTCCATTCCTTTCTTTCTTTCCTTTCTTTTCTTTGCTTTCATTTCCTTTCTTTCATTTCCTTTACTTCTCTCCACTCTGTATTTCCTTTTCCTTTCTTTCCCATTTTTCTTTTCTTTCCTTTATCTTTCTTTTCTTTCCATTCTCTTGTTTTTCATTCCTTTCTTTTCCTTCTTTTTCCTTTTCTTTTTCTTTTTCATACTTTCTTTCTGTTTTCTTCATCCTTTGCTTTCTTTTTAATTTTTTCCAATTTTTCCATTTTCTTTCATTCCTTTCGCTTTTCTTTTTACCTTCCTTTATCTTTATTTCCTTTCTTTCCTTTCCTTCCTTTCCATGCCTTTCCTTCCTTTCTTTCTTTTCATTCCTATGCTTTTTTCTTTTTCTTTCCTTTCTTTCTTGCCTTTGCTTTCTTTACTTCGTTTTCTTACGCATCTTCTTTCTTTTCTTTCATTTCTCTTCCTTCTTTTCCTTCCTTTCCTAGCTTTTCTTTCTTCCCTTTCTTTCTTTTCCTTTCCTTTCTGTCTTTCCTTTCTTTCATTTCTTTCTTTCCTGTCCTTTCTTTTCCTTTCTTTCCTTTCTTTCTTTCCATTCTTTCAGTCTTTTCATTACTTTGCTTTCTTATGCATCTTTCCTTTCTTTTCCTCTCTTTTCTTTCCTTTATTTTTCCTTTCCTTTCTTTTCTGTGCTTTCTTTCTTTTATTTCTTTCTTTTTTTCCTTTCCTTTCTTTTACTTTCTTTCCTTTCTTTCTTTTCTTTCCTTTTTCTATTGTCTTTCCATATCTTTTTCCTTTTCTTTCTTTCCTTTCTTTTTTCTTCTGTCTTTCCTTTCTTTCATTTCTTTCTTTCCTGTCCTTTCCTTTTCTTTCTTTCCTTTCTTTCTTACCAATCTTTTTTCCTTTCCTTCCTTCCATTCCTTTCTTTCTTTCCTTTCTTTTCTTTGCTTTCGTTTCCTTTCTTTTATTTCCTTTACTTCTATCCTCTCCGTCTTTCCTTTTCCTTTCTTTCCCATTTTTCTTTTCTTTCCTTTTATCTTTCTTTTCTTTCCATTCCCTTGTTTTTCATTCCTTTCTTTTCCTTCATTTTCTTATTTCTTTTCTTTTTCTTTTCTTTTAAAACATTCTTTCTGTTTTCTTCATCCTTTACTTTCTTTTCAATTTTTTCCCAATTTTTCTATTTTCTTTCAATCCTTTTTTTTTTCTTTTTACCTTCCTTTATCTTTATTTCCTTTCTTTCCTTTCCTAGTCTTTCCTTTCCCTTTTTTCTTTGTTCTTTCCTTTCTTTCTGTGTTTTCCTTACTTTGCTTTTTTACGCATCTTTCCTTTCTTTTTCTTTCTTTCATTTCCTTTCTTTTCTTTCCTTTCTTTTCTATCCTTTATTTCCTTTCTTTTACTTTCTTTCCTTCCTTTTTTCTTTCCTTTTGTCTTTCCGTATTTTTTCCCCCTTTTTTTCTTTCGTTTCCTTCATTTCTTTCGTTCTTACATTTCCTTTGTTCTTTCCTTTCTTTTTTCTTTTCCTTTTCATTGCTTCCCTTTACTTTCCTTCCTTTATTTCCGTTCTTTACTTTCATTTCTTTCTTTTCTTTACTTTCTTTCCCATTTTTCTTTTCGTTCCATTCTGTGCTTTATCTTTTCCTTCCTTTCTCTCCTTTCTTTCGTTTCCTTCTTTCCTTTCCTATCTTTCCTTTCCTTCTTTCCTTTGCTATCTATTTCTTCCTGTCCTTACTTTGTTTCCTTTCCTTGCCTTGCCTTTCCATCTTTTCTTTCTTTCCCTTTTTTCTTTCCATTACTTCCTTTCTGTCTTTACTTTGTTTCCTTATCCATCTTTCTTTCTTTTCTTTCATTTCTCTTCCTTCCTTTCCTTTCTTTCCTTTCTTTTCCTTCCTTGCTTTTTTCCTTTCCTTTCTTTCTTTGCTTTCTTTCTTTTATTTCCTCTCTTTTTCTTTTTATCTTTCCTTTCTTTTACTTTCTTTCTTTCCTTTTTTCTTTCCTTTTCTTTCTTTTCTTTCCTTCATTTCTTTCGTTCTTTCATTTTTTTGTTCTTTCCTTTCCTTTTTTCTTTTCCTTTTCATTGTTTTCCCTTTACTTTCCTCCTTTCTTTCCTTTCCTTTTTTCTTTCCTTTCCTATTGTCTTTCCATTCCTTTTTTCTTTCCTTTTCTTTCTTTTCTTTCCTTCATTTCTTTCGTTCTTTCCTTTCCTTTTTTCTTTTCCTTTCATTGTTTTCCCTTTACTTTCCTTCCTTTCTTTCCTTTCATTCCTTTCTTTCTTTCCTTTCTTTTTCTTTCTTTCCTTCCATTCTTTTTTCCTTCCTTCCATTCCTTTCTTTCTTTCCTTTCTTTTCTTTGCTTTCATTTCCTTTCTTTCATTTCCTTTACTTCTCTCCACTCTGTATTTCCTTTTCCTTTCTTTCCCATTTTTCTTTTCTTTCCTTTATCTTTCTTTTCTTTCCATTCTCTTGTTTTTCATTCCTTTCTTTTCCTTCTTTTTCCTTTTCTTTTTCTTTTTCATACTTTCTTTCTGTTTTCTTCATCCTTTGCTTTCTTTTTATTTTTTTCCCAATTTTTCCATTTTCTTTCATTCCTTTCGCTTTTCTTTTTACCTTCCTTTATCTTTATTTCCTTTCTTTCCTTTCCTTCCTTTCCATGCCTTTCCTTCCTTTCTTTCTTTTCATTCCTATGCTTTTTTCTTTTTCTTTCCTTTCTTTCTTGCCTTTGCTTTCTTTACTTCGTTTTCTTACGCATCTTCTTTCTTTTCTTTCATTTCTCTTCCTTCTTTTCCTTCCTTCCTAGCTTTTTCTTTCTTCCCTTTCTTTCTTTTCCTTTCCTTTCTGTCTTTCCTTTCTTTCATTTCTTTCTTTCCTGTCCTTTCTTTTCCTTTCTTTCCTTTCTTTCTTTCCATTCTTTCAGTCTTTTCATTACTTTGCTTTCTTATGCATCTTTCCTTCTTTTCCTCTCTTTTCTTTCCTTTATTTTTCCTTTCCTTTCTTTTCTGTGCTTTCTTTCTTTTATTTCCTTTCTTTTTTTTTTTCTTTCCTTTCTTTTACTTTCTTTCCTTTCCTTTTTCTTTCCTTTTTCTATTGTCTTTCCATATCTTTTTTCCTTTTCTTTCTTTCCTTTCTTTTTTCTTCTGTCTTTCCTTTCTTTCATTTCTTTCTTTTCCTTTCCTTTCCTTTTCTTTCTTTCTTTCTTTCTTACCAATCTTTTTTCTTTCCTTCCTTCCATTCCTTTCTTTCTTTCCTTTCTTTTCTTTGCTTTCGTTTCCTTTCTTTTATTTCCTTTACTTCTATCCTCTCCGTCTTTCCTTTTCCTTTCTTTCCCATTTTTCTTTTCTTTCCTTTTATCTTTCTTTTCTTTCCATTCCTTGTTTTTCATTCCTTTCTTTTCCTTCATTTTCTTATTTCTTTTCTTTTTCTTTTCTTTTTAAAACATTCTTTCTGTTTCTTCATCCTTTACTTTCTTTTCAATTTTTCCCCAATTTTTCTATTTTCTTTCAATCCTTTCTTTTTTCTTTTTACCTTCCTTTATCTTTATTTCCTTTCTTTCCTTTCCTAGTCTTTCCTTTCCCTTTTTTCTTTGTTCTTTCCTTTCTTTCTGTGTTTTCCTTACTTTGATTTTTTACGCATCTTTCCTTTCTTTTTCTTTCTTTCATTTCCTTTCTTTTCTTTCCTTTCTTTTCTATCCTTTATTTCCTTTCTTTTACTTTCTTTCCTTCCCTTTTTTCTTTCCTTTTGTCTTTCCGTATTTTTTCCCCTTTTCTTTCTTTCGTTTCCTTCATTTCTTTCGTTCTTACATTTCCTTTGTTCTTTCCTTTCTTTTTTCTTTTCCTTTTCATTGCTTTCCCTTTACTTTCCTTCCTTTATTTCCGTTCTTTACTTTCATTTCTTTCTTTTCTTTACTTTCTTTCCCATTTTTCTTTTCGTTCCATTCTGTGCTTTATCTTTTCCTTCCTTTCTCTCCTTTCTTTCGTTTCCTTCTTTCCTTTCCTATCTTTCCTTTCCTTCTTTCCTTTACTATCTTTTTCTTCCTGTCCTTACTTTGTTTCCTTTCCTTGCCTTGCCTTTCCATCTTTTCTTTCTTTCCCTTTTTTCTTTCCATTACTTCCTTTCTGTCTTTACTTTGTTTCCTTATCCATCTTTCTTTCTTTTCTTTCATTTCTCTTCCTTCCTTTCCTTTCTTTCCTTTCTTTTCCTTCCTTGCTTTTTTCCTTTCCTTTCTTTCTTTGCTTTCTTTCTTTTATTTCCTCTCTTTTTCTTTTTATCTTTCCTTTCTTTTACTTTCTTTCTTTCCTTTTTTCTTTCCTTTTCTTTCTTTTCTTTCCTTCATTTCTTTCGTTCTTTCATTTTTTTGTTCTTTCCTTTCCTTTTTTCTTTTCCTTTTCATTGTTTTCCCTTTACTTTCCCTCCTTTCTTTCCTTTCCTTTTTTCTTTCCTTTCCTATTGTCTTTCCATTCCTTTTTTCTTTCCTTTTCTTTCTTTTCTTTCCTTCATTTCTTTCGTTCTTTCCTTTCCTTTTTTCTTTTCCTTTTCATTGTTTTCCCTTTACTTTCCTTCCTTTCTTTCCTTTCATTCCTTTCTTTTTCTTTTCTTTTTTTCTTTCTTTCCTTCCATTCTTTTTTCCTTCCTTCCATTCCTTTCTTTCTTTCCTTTCTTTTCTTTGCTTTCATTTCCTTTCTTTCATTTCCTTTACTTCTCTCCACTCTGTATTTCCTTTTCCTTTCTTTCCCATTTTTCTTTTCTTTCCTTTATCTTTCTTTTCTTTCCATTCTCTTGTTTTTCATTCCTTTCTTTTCCTTCTTTTTCCTTTTCTTTTCTTTTTCATACTTTCTTTCTGTTTTCTTCATCCTTTGCTTTCTTTTTAATTTTTTCCCAATTTTTCCATTTTCTTTCATTCCTTTCGCTTTCTTTTTACCTTCCTTTATCTTTATTTCCTTTCTTTCCTTTCCTTCCTTTCCATGCCTTTCCTTCCTTTCTTTCTTTTCATTCCTATGCTTTTTTCTTTTTCTTTCCTTTCTTTCTTGCCTTTGCTTTCTTTACTTCGTTTTCTTACGCATCTTCTTTCTTTTCTTTCATTTCTCTTCCTTCTTTTCCTTCCTTTCCTAGCTTTTTCTTTCTTTCCTTTCTTTCTTTCCTTTCCTTTCCTTTCTGTCTTTCCTTTCTTTCATTTTTTCTTTTCTGTCCTTTCTTTTCCTTTCTTTCCTTTCTTTCTTTCCATTCTTTCAGTCTTTTCATTACTTTGCTTTCTTATGCATCTTTCCTTTCTTTTCCTCTTTTCTTTCCTTTATTTTTCCTTTCCTTTCTTTTCTGTGCTTTCTTTCTTTTATTTCCTTTCTTTTTTTCCTTTCCTTTCTTTTACTTTCTTTCCTTTCTTTCTTACCAATCTTTTTTCCTTTTCTTTCTTTCCTTTCTTTTTTCTTCTGTCTTTCCTTTCTTTCATTTCTTTCTTTCCTGTCCTTTCCTTTTCTTTCTTTCCTTTCTTTCTTACCAATCTTTTTTCTTTCCTTCCTTCCATTCCTTTCTTTCTTTCCTTTCTTTTCTTTGCTTTCGTTTCCTTTCTTTTATTTCCTTTACTTCTATCCTCTCCGTCTTTCCTTTTCCTTTTTCCCATTTTCTTTTCTTTCCTTTTATCTTTCTTTTCTTTCCATTCCCTTGTTTTTCATTCCTTTCTTTTCCTTCATTTTCTTATTTCTTTTCTTTTTCTTTTCTTTTTAAAACATTCTTTCTGTTTTCTTCATCCTCTTTTTTCTTTTCTTTTTCCCAATTTTTCTATTTTCTTTCAATCCTTTCTTTTTTCTTTTTACCTTCCTTTATCTTTATTTCCTTTCTTTCCTTTCTAGTCTTTCCTTTCCCTTTTTTCTTTGTTCTTTCCTTTCTTTCTGTGTTTTCCTTACTTTGCTTTTTTACGCATCTTTCCTTTCTTTTTCTTTCTTTCATTTCCTTTCTTTTCTTTCCTTTCTTTTCTATCCTTTATTTCCTTTCTTTTACTTTCTTTCCTTCCTTTTTTCTTCCTTTTGTCTTTCCGTATTTTTTCCCCCTTTTCTTTCTTTCGTTTCCTTCATTTCTTTCGTTCTTACATTTCCTTTGTTCTTTCCTTTCTTTTTTCTTTTCCTTTTCATTGCTTTCCCTTTACTTTCCTTCCTTTATTTCCGTTCTTTACTTTCATTTCTTTCTTTTCTTTACTTTCTTTCCATTTTTCTTTTCGTTCCATTCTGTGCTTTATCTTTTCCTTCCTTTCTCTCCTTTCTTTCGTTTCCTTCTTTCCTTTCCTATCTTTCCTTTCCTTCTTTCCTTTGCTATCTTTTTCTTCCTGTCCTTACTTTGTTTCCTTTCCTTGCCTTGCCTTTCCATCTTTTCTTTCTTTCCCTTTTTTCTTTCCATACTTCCTTTCTGTCTTTACTTTGTTTCCTTATCCATCTTTCTTTCTTTTCTTTCATTTCTCTTCCTTCCTTTCCTTTCTTTCCTTTCTTTTCCTTCCTTGCTTTTTTCCTTTCCTTTCTTTCTTTGCTTTCTTTCTTTTATTTCCTCTCTTTTTCTTTTTATCTTTCTTTCTTTTACTTTCTTTCTTTCCTTTTTTCTTTCCTTTTCTTTCTTTTCTTTCCTTCATTTCTTTCGTTCTTTCATTTTTTTGTTCTTTCCTTTCCTTTTTTCTTTTCCTTTTCATTGTTTTCCCTTTACTTTCCCTCCTTTCTTTCCTTTCCTTTTTTCTTTCCTTTCCTATTGTCTTTCCATTCCTTTTTTCTTTCCTTTTCTTTCTTTTCTTTCCTTCATTTCTTTCGTTCTTTCCTTTCCTTTTTTCTTTTCCTTTTCATTGTTTTCCCTTTACTTTCCTTCCTTTCTTTCCTTTCATTCCTTTCTTTCTTTCCTTTCTTTTTCTTTCTTTCCTTCCATTCTTTTTTTCCTTCCTTCATTCCTTTCTTTCTTTCCTTTCTTTTCTTTGCTTTCATTTCCTTTCTTTCATTTCCTTTACTTCTCTCCACTCTGTATTTCCTTTTCCTTTCTTTCCCATTTTTCTTTTCTTTCCTTTATCTTTCTTTTCTTTCCATTCTCTTGTTTTTCATTCCTTTCTTTTCCTTTTTTTTCCTTTTCTTTTTCTTTTTCATACTTTCTTTCTGTTTTCTTCATCCTTTGCTTTCTTTTAATTTTTTCCCAATTTTTCCATTTTCTTTCATTCCTTTCGCTTTTCTTTTTACCTTCCTTTATCTTTATTTCCTTTCTTTCCTTTCCTTCCTTTCCATGCCTTTCCTTCCTTTCTTTCTTTTCATTCCTATGCTTTTTTCTTTTTCTTTCCTTTCTTTCTTGCCTTTGCTTTCTTTACTTCGTTTTCTTACGCATCTTCTTTCTTTTCTTTCATTGTTTTCCCTTTTTTCCTTCCTTTCCTAGCTTTTTCTTTCTTTCTTTCCTTTCTTTCTTTCCTTTCCTTTCTGTCTTTCCTTTCTTTCATTTCTTTCTTTCCTGTCCTTTCTTTTCCTTTCTTTCCTTTCTTTCTTTCCATTCTTTCAGTCTTTTCATTACTTTGCTTTCTTATGCATCTTTCCTTTCTTTTCCTCTCTTTTCTTTCCTTTATTTTTCCTTTCCTTTCTTTTCTGTGCTTTCTTTCTTTTATTTCCTTTTTTTTTTCCTTTCCTTTCTTTTACTTTCTTTCCTTTCCTTTTTTTTCCTTTTTCTATTGTCTTTCCATATCTTTTTCCTTTTCTTTCTTTCCTTTCTTTTTTCTTCTGTCTTTCCTTTCTTTCATTTCTTTCTTTCCTGTCCTTTCCTTTTCTTTCTTTCCTTTCTTTCTTACCAATCTTTTTTCCTTTCCTTCCTTCCATTCCTTTCTTTCATTTCCTTTCTTTTCTTTCCTTTCGTTTCTTTCTTTTATTTCCTTTACTTCTATCCTCTCCGTCTTTCCTTTTCTTTCTTTCCCATTTTTCTTTTCTTTCCTTTTATCTTTCTTTTCTTTCCATTCCCTTGTTTTTCATTCCTTTCTTTTCCTTCATTTTCTTATTTCTTTTCTTTTTCTTTTCTTTTAAAACATTCTTTCTGTTTTCTTCATCCTTTACTTTCTTTTCAATTTTTTCCCAATTTTTCTATTTTCTTTCAATCCTTTCTTTTTTCTTTTTACCTTCCTTTATCTTTATTTCCTTTCTTTCCTTTCCTAGTCTTTCCTTTCCCTTTTTTCTTTGTTCTTTCCTTTCTTTCTGTGTTTTCCTTACTTTGCTTTTTTACGCATCTTTCCTTTCTTTTTCTTTCTTTCATTTCCTTTCTTTTCTTTCCTTTCTTTTCTATCCTTTATTTCCTTTCTTTTACTTTCTTTCCTTCCTTTTTTCTTTCCTTTTGTCTTTCCGTATTTTTTCCCCCTTTTCTTTCTTTCGTTTCCTTCATTTCTTTCGTTCTTACATTTCCTTTGTTCTTTCCTTTCTTTTTTCTTTTCCTTTTCATTGCTTTCCCTTTACTTTCCTTCCTTTATTTCCGTTCTTTACTTTCATTTCTTTCTTTTCTTTACTTTCTTTCCCATTTTTCTTTTCGTTCCATTCTGTGCTTTATCTTTTCCTTCCTTTCCTATCTTTCGTTTCCTTCTTTCCTTTCCTATCTTTCCTTTCCTTCTTTCCTTTGCTATCTATTTCTTCCTGTCCTTACTTTGTTTCCTTTCCTTGCCTTGCCTTTCCATCTTTTCTTTCTTTCCCTTTTTTCTTTCCATTACTTCCTTTCTGTCTTTACTTTGTTTCCTTATCCATCTTTCTTTCTTTTCTTTCATTTCTCTTCCTTCCTTTCCTTTCTTTCCTTTCTTTTCCTTCCTTGCTTTTTTCCTTTCCTTTCTTTCTTTGCTTTCTTTCTTTTATTTCCTCTCTTTTTCTTTTTATCTTTCCTTTCTTTTACTTTCTTTCTTCCTTTTTTCTTTTCCTTTTCATTGTTTTCCCTTTACTTTCCTTCATTTCTTTCGTTCTTTCATTTTTTTGTTCTTTCCTTTCCTTTTTTCTTTTCCTTTTCATTGTTTTCCTTTACTTTCCCTCCTTTCTTTCCTTTCCTTTTTTTTTCCTTTCCTATTGTCTTTCCATTCCTTTTTTCTTTCCTTTTCTTTCTTTTCTTTCCTTCATTTCTTTCGTTCTTTCCTTTCCTTTTTTCTTTTCCTTTTCATTGTTTTCCCTTTACTTTCCTTTTTCTTTCCTTTCATTCCTTTCTTTCTTTCTTTCTTTTTCTTTCTTTCCTTCCATTCTTTTTTTCCTTCCTTCCATTCCTTTCTTTTTTCCTTTCTTTTCTTTGCTTTCATTTCCTTTCTTTCATTTCCTTTACTTCTTCCACTCTGTATTTCCTTTCCTTTCTTTCCCTTTTTCTTTTCTTTCCTTTATCTTTCTTTTCTTTCCATTCTCTTGTTTTTCATTCCTTTCTTTTCCTTCTTTTTCCTTTTCTTTTTCTTTTTCATACTTTCTTTCTGTTTTCTTATCCTTTGCTTTCTTTTAATTTTTTCCCAATTTTTCCATTTTCTTTCATTCCTTTCGCTTTTCTTTTTACCTTCCTTTATCTTTATTTTTTCTTTCTTTCCTTCCTTTCCATGCCTTTCCTTCCTTTCTTTCTTTTTTTCTATGCTTTTTTCTTTTTCTTTCCTTTCTTTCTGCCTTTGCTTTCTTTACTTCGTTTTCTTACGCATCTTCTTTCTTTTCTTTCATTTCTCTT
>NW_026868776.1:0-12829 GCF_020745735.1 Hemiscyllium ocellatum
TTTTTTTCTTTTCGTTTTCATTGGTTTCTCTTTAATTTCCTTCCTTTCTTTCGTTTCTTTTGTTTCCTTTCTTTACTTTCATTCCTTTTCTTTATTTCCTTTCTTTCCTTTCTTTCCTCTCTTTTCTTTTCCCTTTTCCTTACCCTTCTTTCTTGCTTCCTTTCTTTTATTTCCTTTCTTTTTCTTTTTGTCTTTCCTTTCTTTTACTTGCTTTCATTTTCTTTCTACCTTTCTTTTTGCTTCTTTCTTTCCTTTCTTTCATTTCTTTCTTTCCTGTCATTTCCTTTTCTTTCTTTCCTTTCTTTCTTACCAATCTTTTTTCCTTCCTTCCTTCCATTCCTTTCTTTCCTTTCTTTTCTTTGCTTTCGTTTCCTTTCTTTTATTTCCTTTACTTCTATCCTCTCCGTCTTTCCTTTTCCTTTCTTTCCATTTTTCTTTTCTTTCCTTTTATCTTTCTTTTCTTTCCATTCCCTTGTTTTTCATTCCTTTCTTTTCCTTCATTTTCTTATTTCTTTTCTTTTTCTTTTCTTTTTAAACATTCTTTCTGTTTTCTTCATCCTTTACTTTCTTTTCAATTTTTTCCCAATTTTTCTATTTTCTTTCAATCCTTTCTTTTTTCTTTTTACCTTCCTTTATCTTTATTTCCTTTCTTTCCTTTCCTAGTCTTTCCTTTCCCTTTTTTCTTTGTTCTTTCCTTTCTTTCTGTGTTTTCCTTACTTTGCTTTTTTACGCATCTTTCCTTTCTTTTCCTTTCTTTCATTTCCTTTCTTTTCTTTCTTTCTTTTCTATCCTTTATTTCCTTTCTTTTACTTTCTTTCTTTCCTTTTTTATTTCCTTTTGTCTTTCCGTATTTTTTTTTCCCTTTTCTTTCTTTCCTTTCATTCATTTCTTTCGTTCTTACATTTCCTTTGTTCTTTCCTTTCTTTTTTCTTTTCCTTTTCATTGCTTTCCCTTTACTTTCCTTCCTTTATTTCCGTTCTTTACTTTCATTTCTTTCTTTTCTTTACTTTCTTTCCCATTTTTCTTTTCGTTCCATTCTGTGCTTTATCTTTTCCTTCCTTTCTCTCCTTTCTTTCGTTTCCTTCTTTCCTTTCCTATCTTTCCTTTCTTCTTTCCTTTACTATCTTTTTCTTCCTGTCCTTACTTTGTTTCCTTTCCTTGCCTTGCCTTTACATCTTTTCTTTCTTTCCCTTTTTTCTTTCCATTACTTCCTTTCTGTCTTTACTTTGCTTCCTTATCCATCTTTCTTTCTTTTCTTTCCTTTCTTTTCCTTCCTTGCTTTTTTCCTTTCCTTTCTTTCTTTGCTTTCTTTCTTTTATTTCCTCTCGTTTTCATTTTATCTTTCCTTTCTTTTACTTTCTTTCTTTCCCTTTTCTTTCCTTTTCTTTCTTTTCTTTCCTTCATTTCTTTCGTTCTTTCATTATTTTTGTTTTTTTCTTTCTTTTTTTCTTTTCCTTTTCATTGTTTTCCCTTTACTTTCCCTCCTTTCTTTCCATTCCTTTTTTCTTTCCTTTTCTTTCTTTTCTTTCCTTCTTTCTTTCGTTCTTTCCTTTCCTTTTTTTCTTTTCCTTTTCATTGTTTTCCCTTTACTTTCCTTCCTTTCTTTCCTTTCATTCCTTTCTTTCTTTCCTTTCTTTTTCTTTCTTTCCTTCCATTCTTTTTTCCTTCCTTCCATTCCTTTCTTTCTTTCCTTTCTTTTCTTTGCTTTCATTTCCTTTACTTCTCTCCACTCTGTATTTCCTTTTCCTTTCTTTCCCATTTTTCTTTTCTTTCCTTTATCTTTCTTTTCTTTCCATTCTCTTGTTTTTCATTCCTTTCTTTTCCTTCTTTTTCTTTTCTTTTTCTTTTCTTTTTTATACTTACTTTCTGTTTTCTTCATCCTTTGCTTTCTTTTTAATTTTTTTCCCAATTTTTCCATTTTCTTTCATTCCTTTCGCTTTGCTTTTTACCTTCCTTTATCTTTATTTCCTTTCTTTCCTTTCCTTCCTTTCCATGCCTTTCCTTCCTTCTTTCTTTTCATTCCTATGCTTTTTTCTTTTTCTTTCTTTCTTTCTTGTCTTTGCTTTCTTTACTTCGTTTTCTTACGCATCTTCTTTCTTTTCTTTCATTTCTCTTCCTTCTTTTCCTTCCTTTCTAGCTTTTTCTTTCTTTCCTTTTTCTTTCCTTTCCTTTCCTTTCTGTCTTTCCTTTCTTTCATTTCTTTCTTTCCTGTCCTTTCTTTTCCTTTCTTTCCTTTCTTTCTTTCCATTCTTTCTGTCTTTTCATTACTTTGCTTTCTTATGCATCTTTCCTTTCTTTCCTCTCTTTTCTTTCCTTTATTTTTCCTTTCCTTTCTTTTCTGTGCTTTCTTTCTTTTATTTCCTTTCTTTTTTCCTTTCCTTTCTTTTACTTTCTTTCCTTTCCTTTTTTTTTCCTTTTTCTATTGTCTTTCCATATCTTTTTTCCTTTCTTTATTTCCTTTCCTTCATTTCTTTCTTTCTTACATTTCTTTTGTTCTTTCCTTTCCTTTTTTCTTTTCGTTTTCATTGGTTTCTCTTTAATTTCCTTCCTTTCTTTCGTTTCTTTTGTTTCCTTTCTTTACTTTCATTTCTCTTCCTTCCTTTCCTTTCTTTCCTTTCTTTCCTCTCTTTTCTTTTCCTTTTTCCTTACCCTTCTTTCTTTGCTTCCTTTCTTTTATTTCCTTTCTTTTTCTTTTTGTCTTTCCTTTCTTTTACTTGCTTTCATTTTCTTTCTTACCTTTCTTTTTTGCTTCTGTCTTTCCTTTCTTTCATTTCTTTCTTTCCTGTCCTTTCCTTTTCTTTCTTTCCTTTCTTTCTTACCAATCTTTTTTCCGTTCCTTCCTTCCATTCCTTTCTTTCCTTTCTTTTCTTTGCTTTCGTTTCCTTTCTTTTATTTCCTTTAATTCTATCCTCTCCGTCTTTCCTTTTCCTTTCTTTCCCATTTTTCTTTTCTTTCCTTTTATCTTTCTTTTCTTTCCATTCCCTTGTTTTTCATTCCTTTCTTTTCCTTCATTTTCTTATTTCTTTTCTTTTTCTTTTCTTTTTAAACATTCTTTCTGTTTTCTTCATCCTTTACTTTCTTTTCAATTTTTTCCCAATTTTTCTATTTTCTTTCAATCCTTTCTTTTTTCTTTTTACCTTCCTTTATCTTTCTTTCCTTTCTTTCCTTTCCCTTTTTTCTTTGTTCTTTCCTTTCTTTCTGTGTTTTCCTTACTTTGCTTTTTTACGCATCTTTCCTTTCTTTTCCTTTCTTTCATTTCCTTTCTTTTCTTTCATTTCTTTTCTATCCTTTATTTCCTTTCATTTACTTTCTTTCCTTTCCTTTTTTATTTCCTTTTGTCTTTCCGTATTTTTTTTCTCTTTTCTTTCTTTCCTTTCATTCATTTCTTTCGTTCTTACATTTCCTTTGTTCTTTCCTTTCTTTTTTCTTTTCCTTTTCATTGCTTTCCCTTTACTTTCCTTCCTTTATTTCCGTTCTTTACTTTCATTTCTTTCTTTTCTTTACTTTCTTTCCCATTTTTCTTTTCGTTCCATTCTGTGCTTTATCTTTTCCTTCCTTTCTCTCCTTTCTTTCGTTTCCTTCTTTCCTTTCCTATCTTTCCTTTCCTTCTTTCCTTTACTATCTTTTTCTTCCTGTCCTTACTTTGTTTCCTTTCCTTGCCTTGCCTTTCCATCTTTTCTTTCTTTCCCTTTTTTCTTTCCATTACTTCCTTTCTGTCTTTACTTTGCTTCCTTATCCATCTTTCTTTCTTTTCTTTCATTTCTCTTCCTTCCTTTCCTTTCTTTCCTTTCTTTTCCTTCCTTGCTTTTTTTCCTTTCCTTTCTTTCTTTGCTTTCTTTCTTTTATTTCCTCTCTTTTTTTTTTATCTTTCCTTTCTTTTACTTTCTTTCTTTCCCTTTTTCTTTCCTTTTCTTTCTTTTCTTTCCTTCATTTCTTTCGTTCTTTCATTTTTTTGTTTTTTCCTTTCCTTTTTTCTTATCCTTTTCATTGTTTTCCCTTTACTTTCCCTCCTTTCTTTCCATTCCCTTTTTTCTTTCCTTTTCTTTCTTTTCTTTCCTTCATTTCTTTCGTTCTTTCCTTTCCTTTTTTTCTTTTCTTTTCATTGTTTTCCCTTTACTTTCCTTCCTTTCTTTCCTTTCATTCTTTCTTTCTTTCTTTCTTTTTCTTTCTTTCCTTCCATTCTTTTTTCCTTCCTTCCATTCCTTTCTTTCTCTCCTTTCTTTTCTTTGCTTTCATTTCCTTTACTTCTCTCCACTCTGTATTTCCTTTTCCTTTCTTTCCCATTTTTCTTTTCTTTCCTTTATTTTCTTTTCTTTCCATTCGCTTGTTTTTCATTCCTTTCTTTTCCTTCGTTTTCCTTTTCTTTTTCTTTTTCTTTTTTATACTTACTTTCTGTTTTCTTCATCCTTTGCTTTCTTTTTAATTTTTTTCCCAATTTTTCCATTTTCTTTCATTCCTTTCGCTTTGCTTTTTACCTTCCTTTATCTTTATTTCCTTTCTTTCCTTTCCTTCCTTTCCATGCCTTTCCTTCCTTTCTTTCTTTTCATTCCTATGCTTTTTTCTTTTTCTTTCCTTTCTTCTTGTCTTTTCTTTCTTTACTTCGTTTTCTTACGCATCTTCTTTCTTTTCTTTCATTTCTCTTCCTTCTTTTCCTTCCTTTCCTAGCTTTTTCTTTCTTTCCTTTCTTTCTTCCTTTCCTTTCTTTCTGTCTTTCCTTTCTTTCATTTCTTTCTTTCCTGTCCTTTCTTTTCCTTTCTTTCCTTTCTTTCTTTCCATTCTTTCTGTCTTTTCGTTACTTTGCTTTCTTATGCATCTTTCCTTTCTTTTCCTCTCTTTTTCTTCCTTTATTTTTCCTTTCCTTTCTTTTCTGTGCTTTCTTTCTTTTATTTCCTTTCTTTTTTTCCTTTCTTTCTTTTACTTTCTTTCCTTTCCTTTTTTCTTTCCTTTTTCTATTGTCTTTCCATATCTTTTTTCCTTTTCTTTATTTCCTTTCCTTCATTTCTTTCGTTCTTACATTTCTTTTGTTCTTTCCTTTCCTTTTTTCTTTTCGTTTTCATTGGTTTCTCTTTAATTTCCTTCCTTTCTTTCGTTTCTTTTGTTTCCTTTCTTTACTTTCATTTCTCTTCCTTCCTTTCCTTTCTTTCCTTTCTTTCCTCTCTTTTCTTTTCCCTTTTTCCTTACCCTTCTTTCTTTGCTTCCTTTCTTTTATTTCCTTTCTTTTTCTTTTTGTCTTTCCTTTCTTTTACTTGCTTTCATTTTCTTTCTTACCTTTCTTTTTTGCTTCTGTCTTTCCTTTCTTTCATTTCTTTCTTTCCTGTCATTTCCTTTTCTTTCTTTCCTTTCTTTCTTACCAATCTTTTTTCCGTTCCTTCCTTCCATTCCTTTCTTTCCTTTCTTTTCTTTGCTTTCGTTTCCTTTCTTTTATTTCCTTTACTTCTATCCTCTCCGTCTTTCCTTTTCCTTTCTTTCCCATTTTTCTTTTCTTTCCTTTTATCTTTCTTTTCTTTCCATTCCCTTGTTTTTCATTCCTTTCTTTTCCTTCATTTTCTTATTTCTTTTCTTTTTCTTTTCTTTTTAAACATTCTTTCTGTTTTCTTCATCCTTTACTTTCTTTTCAATTTTTTCCCAATTTTTCTATTTTCTTTCAATCCTTTCTTTTTTCTTTTTACCTTCCTTTATCTTTATTTCCTTTCTTTCCTTTCCTAGTCTTTCCTTTCCCTTTTTTCTTTGTTCTTTCCTTTCTTTCTGTGTTTTCCTTACTTTGCTTTTTTACGCATCTTTCCTTTCTTTTCCTTTCTTTCATTTCCTTTCTTTTCTTTCATTTCTTTTCTATCCTTTATTTCCTTTCATTTACTTTCTTTCCTTTCCTTTTTATTTCCTTTTGTCTTTCCGTATTTTTTTTCCCTTTTCTTTCTTTCCTTTCATTCATTTCTTTCGTTCTTACATTTCCTTTGTTCTTTCCTTTCTTTTTTCTTTTCCTTTTCATTGCTTTCCCTTTACTTTCCTTCCTTTATTTCCGTTCTTTACTTTCATTTCTTTCTTTTCTTTACTTTCTTTCCCATTTTTCTTTTCGTTCCATTCTGTGCTTTATCTTTTCCTTCCTTTCTCTCCTTTCTTTCGTTTCCTTCTTTCCTTTCCTATCTTTCCTTTCTTCTTTCCTTTACTATCTTTTTCTTCCTGTCCTTACTTTGTTTCCTTTCCTTGCCTTGCCTTTCCATCTTTTCTTTCTTTCCCTTTTTTCTTTCCATTACTTCCTTTCTGTCTTTACTTTGTTTCCTTATCCATCTTTCTTTCTTTTCTTTCATTTCTCTTCCTTCCTTTCCTTTCTTTCCTTTCTTTTCCTTCCTTGCTTTTTTCCTTTCCTTTCTTTCTTTGCTTTCTTTCTTTTATTTCCTCTCTTTTTCTTTTTATCTTTCCTTTCTTTTACTTTCTTTCTTTCCTTTTCTTTCCTTTTCTTTCTTTTCTTTCCTTCATTTCTTTCGTTCTTTCATTATTTTTGTTTTTTCCTTTCCTTTTTTCTTATCCTTTTCATTGTTTTCCCTTTACTTTCCCTCCTTTCTTTCCATTCCTTTTTTCTTTCCTTTTCTTTCTTTTCTTTACTTCATTTCTTTCGTTCTTTCCTTTCCTTTTTTCTTTTCCTTTTCATTGTTTTCCCTTTACTTTCCTTCCTTTCTTCCTTTCATTCCTTTCTTTCTTTCCTTCTTTTTCTTTCTTTCCTTCCATTCTTTTTTCCTTCCTTCCATTCCTTTCTTTCTTTCCTTTCTTTTCTTTGCTTTCATTTCCTTTACTTCTCTCCACTCTGTATTTCCTTTTCCTTTCTTTCCCATTTTTCTTTCTTTCCTTTATCTTTCTTTTCTTTCCATTCGCTTGTTTTTCATTCCTTTCTTTTCCTTCGTTTTCCTTTTCTTTTTCTTTTTCTTTTTTATACTTACTTTCTGTTTTCTTCATCCTTTGCTTTCTTTTTAATTTTTTCCCAATTTTTCCATTTTCTTTCATTCCTTTCGCTTTGCTTTTTACCTTCCTTTATCTTTATTTCCTTTCTTTCCTTTCCTTCCTTTCCATGCCTTTCCTTCCTTTCTTTCTTTTCATTCCTATGCTTTTTTCTTTTTCTTTCCTTTCTTTCTTGTCTTTTCTTTCTTTACTTCGTTTTCTTACGCATCTTCTTTCTTTTCTTTCATTTCTCTTCCTTCTTTTCCTTCCTTTCCTAGCTTTTTCTTTCTTCCTTTCTTTCTTTCCTTTCCTTTCCTTTCTGTTTTCCTTTCTTTCATTTCTTTCTTTCCTGTCCTTTCTTTTCCTTTCTTTCCTTTCTTTCTTTCCATTCTTTCTGTCTTTTCGTTACTTTGCTTTCTTATGCATCTTTCCTTTCTTTTCCTCTCTTTTCTTTCCTTTATTTTTCCTTTCCTTTCTTTTCTGTGCTTTCTTTCTTTTATTTCTTTCTTTTTTTCCTTTCCTTTCTTTTACTTTCTTTCCTTTCCTTTTTTCTTTCCTTTTTCTATTGTCTTTCCATATCTTTTTTCCTTTTCTTTATTTCCTTTCCTTCATTTCTTTCGTTCTTACATTTCTTTTGTTCTTTCCTTTCCTTTTTTCTTTTCGTTTTCATTGGTTTCTCTTTAATTTCCTTCTTTCTTTCGTTTCTTTTGTTTCCTTTCTTTACTTTCATTTCTCTTCCTTCCTTTCATTTCTTTCCTTTCTTTTCCTCTCTTTTCTTTTCCCTTTTTCCTTACCCTTCTTTCTTTGCTTCCTTTCTTTTATTTCCTTTCTTTTTCTTTTTGTCTTTCCTTTCTTTTACTTGCTTTCATTTTCTTTCTTACCTTTCTTTTGCTTCTGTCTTTCCTTTCTTTCATTTCTTTCTTTCCTGTCATTTCCTTTTCTTTCTTTCCTTTCTTTCTTACCAATCTTTTTTCCGTTCCTTCCTTCCATTCCTTTCTTTCCTTTCTTTTCTTTGCTTTCGTTTCCTTTCTTTTATTTCCTTTACTTCTATCCTCTCCGTCTTTCCTTTTCCTTTCTTTCCCATTTTTCTTTTCTTTCCTTTTATCTTTCTTTTCTTTCCATTCCCTTGTTTTTCATTCCTTTCTTTTCCTTCATTTTCTTATTTCTTTTCTTTTTTCTTTTCTTTTTAAAACATTCTTTCTGTTTTCTTCATCCTTTACTTTCTTTTCAATTTTTTTCCCAATTTTTCTATTTTCTTTCAATCCTTTCTTTTTTCTTTTTACCTTCCTTTATCTTTATTTCCTTTCTTTCCTTTCCTTTTTTTCTTTGTTCTTTCCTTTCTTTCTGTGTTTTCCTTACTTTGCTTTTTTACGCATCTTTCCTTTCTTTTCCTTTCTTTCATTTCCTTTCTTTTCTTTCATTTCTTTTCTATCCTTTATTTCCTTTCATTTACTTTCTTTCCTTTCCTTTTTTCTTTCCTTTTGTCTTTCCGTATTTTTTTTCCCTTTTCTTTCTTTCCTTTCATTCATTTCTTTCGTTCTTACATTTCCTTTGTTCTTTCCTTTCTTTTTTATTTTCCTTTTCATTGCTTTCCCTTTACTTTCCTTCCTTTATTTCCGTTCTTTACTTTCATTTCTTTCTTTTCTTTACTTTCTTTCCCATTTTTCTTTTCGTTCCATTCTGTGCTTTATCTTTTCCTTCCTTTCTCTCCTTTCTTTCGTTTCCTTCTTTCCTTTCCTATCTTTCCTTTCTTCTTTCCTTTACTATCTTTTTCTTCCTGTCCTTACTTTGTTTCCTTTCCTTGCCTTGCCTTTCCATCTTTTCTTTCTTTCCCTTTTTTCTTTCCATTACTTCCTTTCTGTCTTTACTTTGCTTCCTTATCCATCTTTCTTTCTTTTCTTTCATTTCTCTTCCTTCCTTTCCTTTCTTTCCTTTCTTTTCCTTCCTTGCTTTTTTCCTTTCCTTCTTTCTTTGCTTTCTTTCTTTTATTTCCTCTCTTTTTCTTTTTATCTTTCCTTTCTTTTACTTTCTTTCTTTCCTCTTTTCTTTCCTTTTCTTTCTTTTCTTTCCTTCATTTCTTTCGTTCTTTCAATTTTTTGGTTTTTTCCTTTCCTTTTTTCTTATCCTTTTCATTGTTTTCCCTTTACTTTCCCTCCTTTCTTTCCATTCCTTTTTTCTTTCCTTTTCTTTCTTTTCTTTCCTTCATTTCTTTCGTTCTTTCCTTTCCTTTTTTTCTTTTCCTTTTCATTGTTTTCCCTTTACTTTCCTTCCTTTCTTTCCTTTCATTCTTTCTTTCTTTCCTTTCTTTTTCTTTCTTTCCTTCCATTCTTTTTTCCTTCCTTCCATTCTTTCTTTCTTTCCTTTCTTTTCTTTGCTTTCATTTCCTTTACTTCTCTCCACTCTGTATTTCCTTTTCCTTTCTTTCCCATTTTTCTTTTCTTTCCTTTATCTTTCTTTTCTTTCCATTCGCTTGTTTTTCATTCCTTTCTTTTCCTTCGTTTTTCCTTTTCTTTTTCTTTTTCTTTTTATACTTTCTTTCTGTTTTCTTCATCCTTTGCTTTCTTTTTAATTTTTTTCCCAATTTTTCCATTTTCTTTCATTCCTTTCGCTTTGCTTTTTACCTTCCTTTATCTTTATTTCCTTTCTTTCCTTTCCTTCCTTTCCATGCCTTTCCTTCCTTTCTTTCTTTCATTCCTATGCTTTTTTCTTTTTCTTTCCTTTCTTTCTTGTCTTTTCTTTCTTTACTTCGTTTTCTTACGCATCTTCTTTCTTTTCTTTCATTTCTCTTCCTTCTTTTCCTTCCTTTCCTAGCTTTTCCTTTCTTTCCTTTCTTTCTTTCCTTTCCTTTCCTTTCTGTCTTTCCTTTCTTTCATTTCTTTCTTTCCTGTCCTTTCTTTTCCTTTCTTTCCTTTCTTTCTTTCCATTCTTTCTGTCTTTTCGTTACTTTGCTTTCTTATGCATCTTTCCTTTCTTTTCCTCTCTTTTCTTTCCTTTATTTTTCCTTTCCTTTCTTTTCTGTGCTTTCTTTCTTTTATTTCCTTTCTTTTTTTCCTTTCCTTTCTTTTACTTTCTTTCCTTTTCCTTTTTTCTTTTCCTTTTTCTATTGTCTTTCCATATCTTTTTTCCTTTTCTTTATTTCCTTTCCTTCATTTCTTTCGTTCTTACATTTCTTTTGTTCTTTCCTTTCCTTTTTTCTTTCGTTTTCATTGGTTTCTCTTTAATTTCCTTCCTTTCTTTCGTTTCTTTTGTTTCCTTCTTTACTTTCATTTCTCTTCCTTTCCTTTCCTTTCTTTCCTTTCTTTTCCTCTCTTTTCTTTTCCCTTTTTTCCTTACCCTTCTTTCTTTGCTTCCTTTCTTTTATTTCCTTTCTTTTTCTTTTTGTCTTTCCTTTCTTTTACTTGCTTTCATTTTCTTTCTTACCTTTCTATTTGCTTCTGTCTTTCCTTTCTTTCATTTCTTTCTTTCCTGTCATTTCCTTTTCTTTCTTTCCTTTCTTTCTTACCAATCTTTTTTCCTATCCTTCCTTCCATTCCTTTCTTTCCTTTCTTTTCTTTGCTTTCGTTTCCTTTCTTTTATTTCCTTTACTTCTATCCTCTCCGTCTTTCCTTTTCCTTTCTTTCCCATTTTTCTTTTCTTTCCTTTCTTTTTCTTTCTTTCTTTCCATTCCCTTGTTTTTCTTTCCTTTCTTTTCCTTCATTTTCTTATTTCTTTTCTTTTTCTTTTCTTTTTAAACATTCTTTCTGTTTTCTTCATCCTTTACTTTCTTTTCAATTTTTTCCCAATTTTTCTATTTTCTTTCAATCCTTTCTTTTTTCTTTTTACCTTCCTTTTCTTTATTTCTTTCTTTCCTTTCCTTCTTTCCTTTCCCTTTTTTCTTTGTTCTTTCCTTTCTTTCTGTGTTTTCCTTACTTTGCTTTTTACGCATCTTTCCTTTCTTTTCCTTTCTTTCATTTCCTTTCTTTTCTTCCATTTCTTTTCTATCCTTTATTTCCTTTCATTTACTTTCTTTCCTTTCCTTTTTATTTCCTTTTGTCTTTCCGTATTTTTTTTCCCTTTTCTTTCTTTCCTTTCATTCATTTCTTTCGTTCTTACATTTCCTTTGTTCTTTCCTTTCTTTTTTTCTTTTCCTTTTCATTGCTTTCCCTTTACTTTCCTTCCTTTATTTCCGTTCTTTACTTTCATTTCTTTCTTTTCTTTACTTTCTTTCCCATTTTTCTTTTCGTTCCATTCTGTGCTTTATCTTTTCCTTCCTTTCTCTCCTTTCTTTCGTTTCCTTCTTTCCTTTCCTATCTTTCCTTTCCTTCTTTCCTTTACTATCTTTTTCTTCCTGTCCTTACTTTGTTTCCTTTCCTTGCCTTGCCTTTCCATCTTTTCTTTCTTTCCCTTTTTTCTTTCCATTACTTCCTTTCTGTCTTTACTTTGTTTCCTTATCCATCTTTCTTTCTTTTCTTTCATTTCTCTTCCTTCCTTTCCTTTCTTTCCTTTCTTTTCCTTCCTTGCTTTTTTCCTTTCCTTTCTTCTTTGCTTTCTTTCTTTTATTTCCTCTCTTTTTCTTTTTATCTTTCCTTTCTTTTACTTTCTTTCTTTCCTTTTTTCTTCCTTTTCTTTCTTTTCTTTCCTTCATTTCTTTCGTTCTTTCATTTTGTTTTTTTTTTTTTCCTTTCCTTTTTCTTTCCTTTTCATTGTTTTCCCTTTACTTTCCCTCCTTTCTTTCCATTCCTTTTTCTTTCCTTTTCTTTCCTTTCTTTTTTCTTTCCTTCATTTCTTTCGTTCTTTCCTTTCCTTTTTTCTTTTCCTTTTCATTGTTTTCCCTTTACTTTCCTTCCTTTCTTTCCTTTCATTCCTTTCTTTCTTTCCTTTCTTTTTCTTTCTTTCCTTCCATTCTTTTTTTCCTTCCTTCCATTCCTTTCTTTCTTTCCTTTCTTTTCTTTGCTTTCATTTCCTTTACTTCTCTCCACTCTGTATTTCCTTTTCCTTTCTTTCCCATTTTTCTTTTCTTTCTTTATCTTTCTTTTCTTTCCATTCGCTTGTTTTTCATTCCTTTCTTTTCCTTCGTTTTCCTTTTCTTTTCTTTTTCTTTTTATACTTTCTTTCTGTTTTCTTCATCCTTTGCTTTCTTTTTAATTTTTCCCAATTTTTCCATTTTCTTTCATTCCTTTCGCTTTGCTTTTTACCTTCCTTTATCTTTATTTCCTTTCTTTCCTTTCCTTCCTTTCCATGCCTTTCCTTCCTTCTTTCTTTTCATTCCTATGCTTTTTTCTTTTTCTTTCCTTTCTTTCTTGTCTTTTCTTTCTTTACTTCGTTTTCTTACGCATCTTCTTTCTTTTCTTTCATTTCTCTTCCTTCTTTTCCTTCCTTTCCTAGCTTTTTCTTTCTTCCTTTCTTTCTTTCCTTTCCTTTCTTTCTGTCTTTCCTTTCTTTCATTTCTTTCTTTCCTGTCCTTTCTTTTCCTTTCTTTCCTTTCTTTCTTTCCATTCTTTCTGTCTTTTCGTTACTTTGCTTTCTTATGCATCTTTCCTTTCTTTTCCTCTCTTTTCTTTCCTTTATTTTCCTTTCTTTCTTTTCTGTGCTTTCTTTTCCTTTCTTTCCTTTCTTTTTTCCTTTCCTTTCTTTTACTTTCTTTCCTTTCTTTTTTTCTTTCCTTTTTCTATTGTCTTTCCATATCTTTTTTCCTTTTCTTTATTTCCTTTCCTTCATTTCTTTCGTTCTTACATTTCTTTTGTTCTTTCCTTTCCTTTTTTCTTTTCGTTTTCATTGGTTCTCTTTAATTTCCTTCCTTTCTTTCGTTTCTTTTGTTTCCTTTCTTTACTTTCATTTCTCTTCCTTCCTTTCTTCCTTTCTTTCCTTTCTTTTCCTCTCTTTTCTTTTCCCTTTTTCCTTACCCTTCTTTCTTTGCTTC
>NW_026868777.1:0-12828 GCF_020745735.1 Hemiscyllium ocellatum
GGGATGGGAGTGGACCTGACAGCTCATACCGACTTTGAGGCTTCGTGCCGGGTAGCTCAGCCGGATTTGACCCGGCGATTCTTCCGACTTCCACGCCTTCGAGGGGGGACTGTCCTCTGAGTTCAGGCCGAATTTGGTGAATTTCCTAAGTCGGGAAGTGGTCCAAACGGGGATGGGAGTGAACCTGACAGCTCATACCGACTTTGAGGCTTCAAGCCGGGTAGCTCAGCCGGATTTGACCCGGCGGTTCGACCGACTGTCACGCCTTCGAGGGGGGGCCTGTCCTCTGAGTTCAGGCCGAATTTGGTGAATTTCCTAAGTCGGGAAGTGGCCCAAACTGGGATGGGACTGAACCTGACTGCTCATACCGACTTTGAGGCTTCGGGGCCGGGTAGCACAGTCGGATTTGACCCGGCGGTTCTGCCGAATGCCTGGCCTTCGAGGGGGGCCTGTCCTCTGAGTTCAGGCCGAATTTGGTGAATTTCCTATGTTGGGAAGTGGTCCAAACGGGGATGGGAGTGGACCTGACAGCTCATACCGACTTTGGGGCTTCCAAGCCGGGTAGCTCAGCCGGATTTGATCCGGCGGTTCCGCCGACTGTCACGCCTTCGAGGGGGGACTCTCCTCTAAGTTCGGGCCGAATTTGGTGAATTTCCTAAGTCGGGAAGTGGTCCAAACGGGGATGGGAGTGAACCTGACAGCTCATACCGACTTTGGGGCTTCCAAGACGGGTAGCTCAGCCGGATTTGATCCGGCGGTTCCGCCGACTGTCACGCCTTCGAGGGGGGACTGTTGTCTAAGTTCAGGCCGAATTTGGTGAATTTCCTAAGTCGGGACGTGGTCCAAACGGGGTTGGGAGTGAACCTAACTGCTCATACCGACTTTGAGGCTTCGGGGCCGGGTAGCACAGTCGTATTTGTCCCGGCGGTTCTGCCGAATGCCTGGCCTTCGAGGGGGGCCTGCCCTCTGAGTTCAGGCCGAATTTGGTGAATTTCCTATGTCGGGAAGTGGTCCAAATGGTGATGGGGTTGAATCTGACAGCTCATACCGACCTTGAGGCTTCCAAGCCGGCTGGCCCGGCCGGATTTGACCCGGCGGTTAGAAAATTTTTCAGTCAGTACAAATCAGTAACCACTGACACTTAGAATATTTTTGAAGCAGTACAAATCAGTAACCACTGACACTTAGAATATTTTTCAGTCAGTACAAATCAGTAACCAGCGACACTTAAAATATTTTTTAGTCAGTACAAATCAGTAACCAGCGACACTTAGAATATTTTTGAGTCAGTAGAAGTCAGTAACCAAGTGCATTTTTGAATTGGTTACTGATTTCTCCGTTGAAGTTGGGGCTGCGGTTGGCTTCAGTTAGTGGTGGGGGCTTAATTTTCGCCGAGCGGAGCGTGTCCCGGTAGTGTCTCCGAGGAAGTGGTACCTTTTGAAGGGGGTGTTTCTGAATTTGGGCCCTTTTTGAGTGGCATTGCCGGATGGGTTTTGTCTTGAAGGCTTCCAAATCGGGTAGCTCAGCCGGATTTGACCCGGCGGTTCTACCGACTGTCACGCCTTCGAGGGGGGACTGTTGTATAAGTTCAGGCCGAATTTGGCGAATTTCCTAAGTCGGGAAATGGCCCAAACTGGGATGGGACTGAACCTGACTGCTCATACCGACTTTGAGGCTTCGGGGCCGGGTAGCTCAGCCGGATTTGATCCGGCGGTTCTGCCGACTTCTACGCCTTCGAGGGGGGCCTGTCCTCTGAGTTCAGGCCGAATTTGGTGAATTTCCTAAGTCGGGAAGTGGTCCAAACGGGGATGGGAGTGAACCTGACAGCTCATACCGACTTTGGGGCTTCCAAGCCGGGTAGCTCAGCCGGATTTGATCCGGCGGTTCTACCGACTGTCACGCCTTCGAGGGGGGACTGTTGTATAAGTTCAGGCCGAATTTGGCGAATTTCCTAAGTCGGGAAGTGGTCCAAACGGGGATGGGAGTGAACCTGACAGCTCATACCGACTTTGGGGCTTCCAAGCCGGGTAGCTCAGCCGGATTTGATCCGGCGGTTCTACCGACTGTCACGCCTTCGAGGGGGGACTGTTGTATAAGTTCAGGCCGAATTTGGCGAATTTCCTAAGTCGGGAAGTGGTCCAAACGGGGATGGGAGTGAACCTGACAGCTCATACCGACTTTGAGGCTTCGGGTGCGGGTAGCTCAGCCGGATTTGACCCGGCGATTCTGCCGACTTCCACGCCTTCGAGCGGGGACTGTCCTCTGAGTTCAGGCCGAATTTGGTTAATTTCCTAAGTCGGGAAGTGGTCCAAACGGGGATGGGAGTGCACCTGACAGCTCATACCGACTTTGAGGCTTCCAAGCCGGGTAACCCAGCCGGATCTGACCCGGCGATTCCGCCGACTGTCACGCCTTCGAGGGGGGACTGTCCTCTGAGTTCCGGCCGAATTTGGTGAATTTCCTAAGTCGGGAAGTGGTCCAAACGGGGATGGGAGTGAACCTGACAGCTCATACCGACTTTGAGGCTTCGGGGCCGGGTAGCTCAGCCGGATTTGACCCGGCGGTTCTGCCGACTTCACGCCTTCGAGGGGGGCCTGTCCTCTGAGTTCAGGCCGAATTTGGTGAATTTCCTAAGTCGGGAAGTGGCCCAAACTGGGATGGGACTGAACCTGACTGCTCATACCGACTTTGAGGCTTCGGGGCCGGGTAGCACAGTCGGATTTGATCCGGCGGTTCTGCCGACTGCCTGGCCTTCGAGGGGGGCCTGTCCTCTGAGTTCAGGCCGAATTTGGTGAATTTCCTATGTTGGGAAGTGGTCCAAACGGGGATGGGAGTGAACCTGACAGCTCATACCGACTTTGGGGCTTCCAAGCCGGGTAGCTCAGCCGGATTTGATCCGGCGGTTCCGCCGACTGTCACGCCTTCGAGGGGGGACTCTCCTCTAAGTTCGGGCCGAATTTGGTGAATTTCCTAAGTCGGGAAGTGGTCCAAACGGGGATGGGAGTGAACCTGACAGCTCATACCGACTTTGGGGCTTCCAAGACGGGTAGCTCAGCCGGATTTGATCCGGCGGTTCCGCCGACTGTCACGCCTTCGAGGGGGGACTGTTGTCTAAGTTCAGGCCGAATTTGGTGAATTTCCTAAGTCGGGACGTGGTCCAAACGGGGTTGGGAGTGAACCTAACTGCTCATACCGACTTTGAGGCTTCGGGGCCGGGTAGCACAGTCGTATTTGTCCCGGCGGTTCTGCCGAATGCCTGGCCTTCGAGGGGGGCCTGCCCTCTGAGTTCAGGCCGAATTTGGTGAATTTCCTATGTCGGGAAGTGGTCCAAATGGTGATGGGGTTGAATCTGACAGCTCATACCGACCTTGAGGCTTCCAAGCCGGCTGGCCCGGCCGGATTTGACCCGGCGGTTAGAAAATTTTTCAGTCAGTACAAATCAGTAACCACTGACACTTAGAATATTTTTGAAGCAGTACAAATCAGTAACCACTGACACTTAGAATATTTTTCAGTCAGTACAAATCAGTAACCAGCGACACTTAAAATATTTTTTAGTCAGTACAAATCAGTAACCAGCGACACTTAGAATATTTTTGAGTCAGTAGAAGTCAGTAACCAAGTGCATTTTTGAATTGGTTACTGATTTCTCCGTTGAAGTTGGGGCTGCGGTTGGCTTCAGTTAGTGGTGGGGGCTTAATTTTCGCCGAGCGGAGCGTGTCCCGGTAGTGTCTCCGAGGAAGTGGTACCTTTTGAAGGGGGTGTTTCTGAATTTGGGCCCTTTTTGAGTGGCATTGCCGGATGGGTTTTGTCTTGAAGGCTTCCAAATCGGGTAGCTCAGCCGGATTTGACCCGGCGGTTCTACCGACTGTCACGCCTTCGAGGGGGGACTGTTGTATAAGTTCAGGCCGAATTTGGCGAATTTCCTAAGTCGGGAAATGGCCCAAACTGGGATGGGACTGAACCTGACTGCTCATACCGACTTTGAGGCTTCGGGGCCGGGTAGCTCAGCCGGATTTGATCCGGCGGTTCTGCCGACTTCTACGCCTTCGAGGGGGGCCTGTCCTCTGAGTTCAGGCCGAATTTGGTGAATTTCCTAAGTCGGGAAGTGGTCCAAACGGGGATGGGAGTGAACCTGACAGCTCATACCGACTTTGGGGCTTCCAAGCCGGGTAGCTCAGCCGGATTTGATCCGGCGGTTCTACCGACTGTCACGCCTTCGAGGGGGGACTGTTGTATAAGTTCAGGCCGAATTTGGCGAATTTCCTAAGTCGGGAAGTGGTCCAAACGGGGATGGGAGTGAACCTGACAGCTCATACCGACTTTGGGGCTTCCAAGCCGGGTAGCTCAGCCGGATTTGATCCGGCGGTTCTACCGACTGTCACGCCTTCGAGGGGGGACTGTTGTATAAGTTCAGGCCGAATTTGGCGAATTTCCTAAGTCGGGAAGTGGTCCAAACGGGGATGGGAGTGAACCTGACAGCTCATACCGACTTTGAGGCTTCGAGTGCGGGTAGCTCAGCCGGATTTGACCCGGCGATTCTGCCGACTTCCACGCCTTCGAGGGGGGACTGTCCTCTGAGTTCAGGCCGAATTTGGTGAATTTCCTAAGTCGGGAAGTGGTCCAAACGGGGATGGGAGTGAACCTGACAGCTCATACCGACTTTGAGGCTTCCAAGCCGGGTAGCTCAGCCGGATTTGACCCGGCGATTCCGCCGACTGTCACGCCTTCGAGGGGGGACTGTCCTCTGAGTTCAGGCCGAATTTGGTGAATTTCCTAAGTCGGGAAGTGGTCCAAACGGGGATGGGAGTGAACCTGACAGCTCATACCGACTTTGAGGCTTCGGGGCCGGGTAGCTCAGCCGGATTTGACCCGGCGGTTCTGCCGACTTCACGCCTTCGAGGGGGGACTGTCCTCTGAGTTCAGGCCGAATTTGGTGAATTTCCTAAGTCGGGAAGTGGTCCAAACGGGGATGGGAGTGAACCTGACAGCTCATACCGACTTTGAGGCTTCCGGGCCGGGTAGCTCAGCCGGATTTGACCCGGCGATTCTGCCGACTTCCACGCCTTCGAGGGGGGGCTGTCCTCTGAGTTCAGGCCGAATTTGGTGAATTTCCTAAGTCGGGAAGTGGCCCAAACTGGGATGGGACTGAACCTGACTGCTCATACCGACTTTGAGGCTTCGGGGCCGGGTAGCACAGTCGGATTTGATCCGGCGGTTCTGCCGAATGCCTGGCCTTCGAGGGGGGCCTGTCCTCTGAGTTCAGGCCGAATTTGGTGAATTTCCTATGTTGGGAAGTGGTCCAAACGGGGATGGGAGTGGACCTGACAGCTCATACCGACTTTGGGGCTTCCAAGCCGGGTAGCTCAGCCGGATTTGATCCGGCGGTTCCGCCGACTGTCACGCCTTCGAGGGGGGACTGCCCTCTAAGTTCGGGCCGAATTTGGTGAATTTCCTAAGTCGGGAAGTGGTCCAAACGGGGATGGGAGTGAACCTGACAGCTCATACCGACTTTGGGGCTTCCAAGACGGGTAGCTCAGCCGGATTTGATCCGGCGGTTCCGCCGACTGTCACGCCTTCGAGGGGGGACTGTTGTCTAAGTTCAGGCCGAATTTGGTGAATTTCCTAAGTCGGGACGTGGTCCAAACGGGGTTGGGAGTGAACCTAACTGCTCATACCGACTTTGAGGCTTCGGGGCCGGGTAGCACAGTCGTATTTGTCCCGGCGGTTCTGCCGAATGCCTGGCCTTCGAGGGGGGCCTGCCCTCTGAGTTCAGGCCGAATTTGGTGAATTTCCTATGTCGGGAAGTGGTCCAAATGGTGATGGGGTTGAATCTGACAGCTCATACCGACCTTGAGGCTTCCAAGCCGGCTGGCCCGGCCGGATTTGACCCGGCGGTTAGAAAATTTTTCAGTCAGTACAAATCAGTAACCACTGACACTTAGAATATTTTTGAAGCAGTACAAATCAGTAACCACTGACACTTAGAATATTTTTCAGTCAGTACAAATCAGTAACCAGCGACACTTAAAATATTTTTTAGTCAGTACAAATCAGTAACCAGCGACACTTAGAATATTTTTGAGTCAGTAGAAGTCAGTAACCAAGTGCATTTTTGAATTGGTTACTGATTTCTCCGTTGAAGTTGGGGCTGCGGTTGGCTTCAGTTAGTGGTGGGGGCTTAATTTTCGCCGAGCGGAGCGTGTCCCGGTAGTGTCTCCGAGGAAGTGGTACCTTTTGAAGGGGGTGTTTCTGAATTTGGGCCCTTTTTGAGTGGCATTGCCGGATGGGTTTTGTCTTGAAGGCTTCCAAATCGGGTAGCTCAGCCGGATTTGAACCGGCGGTTCTACCGACTGTCACGCCTTCGAGGGGGGACTGTTGTATAAGTTCAGGCCGAATTTGGCGAATTTCCTAAGTCGGGAAATGGCCCAAACTGGGATGGGACTGAACCTGACTGCTCATACCGACTTTGAGGCTTCGGGGCCGGGTAGCTCAGCCGGATTTGATCCGGCGGTTCTGCCGACTTCAACGCCTTCGAGGGGGGCCTGTCCTCTGAGTTCAGGCCGAATTTGGTGAATTTCCTAAGTCGGGAAGTGGTCCAAACGGGGATGGGAGTGAACCTGACAGCTCATACCGACTTTGGGGCTTCCAAGCCGGGTAGCTCAGCCGGATTTGATCCGGCGGTTCTACCGACTGTCACGCCTTCGAGGGGGGACTGTTGTATAAGTTCAGGCCGAATTTGGCGAATTTCCTAAGTCGGGAAGTGGTCCAAACGGGGATGGGAGTGAACCTGACAGCTCATACCGACTTTGGGGCTTCCAAGCCGGGTAGCTCAGCCGGATTTGATCCGGCGGTTCTACCGACTGTCACGCCTTCGAGGGGGGACTGTTGTATAAGTTCAGGCCGAATTTGGCGAATTTCCTAAGTCGGGAAGTGGTCCAAACGGGGATGGGAGTGAACCTGACAGCTCATACCGACTTTGAGGCTTCGGTGCCGGGTAGCTCAGCCGGATCTGACCCGGCGATTCTGCCGACTTCACGCCTTCGAGGGGGGCCTGTCCTCTGAGTTCAGGCCGAATTTGGTGAATTTCCTAAGTCGGGAAGTGGTCCAAACGGGGATGGGAGTGAACCTGACAGCTCATACCGACTTTGAGGCTTCGGGGCCGGGTAGCTCAGCCGGATTTGACCCGGCGATTCTGCCGACTTCCACGCCTTCGAGGGGGGTCTGTCCTCTGAGTTCAGGCCGAATTTGGTGAATTTCCTAAGTCGGGAAGTGGCCCAAACTGGGATGGGACTGAACCTGACTGCTCATACCGACTTTGAGGCTTCGGGGCCGGGTAGCACAGTCGGATTTGACCCGGCGATTCTGCCGAATGCCTGGCCTTCGAGGGGGGACTGTCCTCTGAGTTCAGGCCGAATTTGGTGAATTTCCTATGTTGGGAAGTGGTCCAAACGGGGATGGGAGTGGACCTGACAGCTCATACCGACTTTGAGGCTTCGGGGCCGGGTAGCTCAGCCGGATTTGATCCGGCGGTTCTGCCGACTGTCACGCCTTCGAGGGGGGCCTGCCCTCTGAGTTCAGGCCGAATTTGGTGAATTTCCTAAGTCGGGAAGTGGTCCAAACGGGGATGGGAGTGAACCTGACAGCTCATACCGACTTTGGGGCTTCCAAGCCGGGTAGCTCAGCCGGATTTGATCCGGCGGTTCTACCGACTGTCACGCCTTCGAGGGGGGACTGTTGTATAAGTTCAGGCCGAATTTGGCGAATTTCCTAAGTCGGGAAGTGGTCCAAACGGGGATGGGAGTGAACCTGACAGCTCATACCGACTTTGGGGCTTCCAAGGGTAGCTCAGCCGGATTTGATCCGGCGGTTCTACCGACTGTCACGCCTTCGAGGGGGGACTGTTGTATAAGTTCAGGCCGAATTTGGCGAATTTCCTAAGTCGGGAAGTGGTCCAAACGGGGATGGGAGTGAACCTGACAGCTCATACCGACTTTGAGGCTTCGGGTGCGGGTAGCTCAGCCGGATTTGACCCGGCGATTCTGCCGACTTCCACGCCTTCGAGCGGGGACTGTCCTCTGAGTTCAGGCCGAATTTGGTTAATTTCCTAAGTCGGGAAGTGGTCCAAACGGGGATGGGAGTGCACCTGACAGCTCATACCGACTTTGAGGCTTCCAAGCCGGGTAACCCAGCCGGATCTGACCCGGCGATTCCGCCGACTGTCACGCCTTCGAGGGGGGACTGTCCTCTGAGTTCCGGCCGAATTTGGTGAATTTCCTAAGTCGGGAAGTGGTCCAAACGGGGATGGGAGTGAACCTGACAGCTCATACCGACTTTGAGGCTTCGGGGCCGGGTAGCTCAGCCGGATTTGACCCGGCGATTCTGCCGACTTCCACGCCTTCGAGGGGGGGCTGTCCTCTGAGTTCAGGCCGAATTTGGTGAATTTCCTAAGTCGGGAAATGGCCCAAACTGGGATGGGACTGAACCTGACTGCTCATACCGACTTTGAGGCTTCGGGGCCGGGTAGCACAGTCGGATTTGACCCGGCGGTTCTGCCGAATGCCTGGCCTTCGAGGGGGGCCTGCCCTCTGAGTTCAGGCCGAATTTGGTGAATTTCCTATGTTGGGAAGTGGTCCAAACGGGGATGGGAGTGGACCTGACAGCTCATACCGACTTTGGGGCTTCCAAGCCGGGTAGCTCAGCCGGATTTGATCCGGCGGTTCCGCCGACTGTCACGCCTTCGAGGGGGGACTCTCCTCTAAGTTCGGGCCGAATTTGGTGAATTTCCTAAGTCGGGAAGTGGTCCAAACGGGGATGGGAGTGAACCTGACAGCTCATACCGACTTTGGGGCTTCCAAGACGGGTAGCTCAGCCGGATTTGATCCGGCGGTTCCGCCGACTGTCACGCCTTCGAGGGGGGACTGTTGTCTAAGTTCAGGCCGAATTTGGTGAATTTCCTAAGTCGGGACGTGGTCCAAACGGGGTTGGGAGTGAACCTAACTGCTCATACCGACTTTGAGGCTTCGGGGCCGGGTAGCACAGTCGTATTTGTCCCGGCGGTTCTGCCGAATGCCTGGCCTTCGAGGGGGGCCTGCCCTCTGAGTTCAGGCCGAATTTGGTGAATTTCCTATGTCGGGAAGTGGTCCAAATGGTGATGGGGTTGAATCTGACAGCTCATACCGACCTTGAGGCTTCCAAGCCGGCTGGCCCGGCCGGATTTGACCCGGCGGTTAGAAAATTTTTCAGTCAGTACAAATCAGTAACCACTGACACTTAGAATATTTTTCAGCAGTACAAATCAGTAACCAGCGACACTTAAAATATTTTTTAGTCAGTACAAATCAGTAACCAGCGACACTTAGAATATTTTTGAGTCAGTAGAAGTCAGTAACCAAGTGCATTTTTGAATTGGTTACTGATTTCTCCGTTGAAGTTGGGGCTGCGGTTGGCTTCAGTTAGTGGTGGGGGCTTAATTTTCGCCGAGCGGAGCGTGTCCCGGTAGTGTCTCCGAGGAAGTGGTACCTTTTGAAGGGGGTGTTTCTGAATTTGGGCCCTTTTTGAGTGGCATTGCCGGATGGGTTTTGTCTTGAAGGCTTCCAAATCGGGTAGCTCAGCCGGATTTGACCCAGCGGTTCTACCGACTGTCACGCCTTCGAGGGGGGACTGTTGTATAAGTTCAGGCCGAATTTGGCGAATTTCCTAAGTCGGGAAATGGCCCAAACTGGGATGGGACTGAACCTGACTGCTCATACCGACTTTGAGGCTTCGGGGCCGGGTAGCTCAGCCGGATTTGATCCGGCGGTTCTGCCGACTTCTACGCCTTCGAGGGGGGCCTGTCCTCTGAGTTCAGGCCGAATTTGGTGAATTTCCTAAGTCGGGAAGTGGTCCAAACGGGGATGGGAGTGAACCTGACAGCTCATACCGACTTTGGGGCTTCCAAGCCGGGTAGCTCAGCCGGATTTGATCCGGCGGTTCTACCGACTGTCACGCCTTCGAGGGGGGACTGTTGTATAAGTTCAGGCCGAATTTGGCGAATTTCCTAAGTCGGGAAGTGGTCCAAACGGGGATGGGAGTGAACCTGACAGCTCATACCGACTTTGGGGCTTCCAAGCCGGGTAGCTCAGCCGGATTTGATCCGGCGGTTCTACCGACTGTCACGCCTTCGAGGGGGGACTGTTGTATAAGTTCAGGCCGAATTTGGCGAATTTCCTAAGTCGGGAAGTGGTCCAAACGGGGATGGGAGTGAACCTGACAGCTCATACCGACTTTGAGGCTTCGGGTGCGGGTAGCTCAGCCGGATTTGACCCGGCGATTCTGCCGACTTCACGCCTTCGAGCGGGGACTGTCCTCTGAGTTCAGGCCGAATTTGGTTAATTTCCTAAGTCGGGAAGTGGTCCAAACGGGGATGGGAGTGCACCTGACAGCTCATACCGACTTTGAGGCTTCCAAGCCGGGTAACCCAGCCGGATCTGACCCGGCGATTCCGCCGACTGTCACGCCTTCGAGGGGGGACTGTCCTCTGAGTTCAGGCCGAATTTGGTGAATTTCCTAAGTCGGGAAGTGGTCCAAACTGGGATGGGACTGAACCTGACAGCTCATACCGACTTTGAGGCTTCGGGGCCGGGTAGCTCAGCCGGATTTGACCCGGCGGTTCTGCCGACTTCACGCCTTCGAGGGGGGCCTGCCCTCTGAGTTCAGGCCGAATTTGGTGAATTTCCTATGTTGGGAAGTGGTCCAAACGGGGATGGGAGTGGACCTGACAGCTCATACCGACTTTGGGGCTTCCAAGCCGGGTAGCTCAGCCGGATTTGATCCGGCGGTTCCGCCGACTGTCACGCCTTCGAGGGGGGACTGTCTCTGAGTTCAGGCCGAATTTGGTGAATTTCCTAAGTCGGGAAGTGGTCCAAACGGGGATGGGAGTGAACCTGACAGCTCATACCGACTTTGAGGCTTCCGGGCCGGGTAGCTCAGCCGGATTTGATCCGGCGGTTCTGCCGACTGTCACGCCTTCGAGGGGGGACTGTCCTCTAGTTCAGGCCGAATTTGGTGAATTTCCTAAGTCGGGAAGTGGTCCAAACGGGGATGGGAGTGAACCTGACAGCTCATACCGACTTTGAGGCTTCAAGCCGGGTAGCTCAGCCGGATTTGATCCGGCGGTTCTGCCGACTTCCACGCCTTCGAGGGGGGCCTGTCGTCTGAGTTCAGGCCGAATTTGGCGAATTTCCTAAGTCGGGAAGTGGTCCAAACGGGGATGGGAGTGAACCTGACAGCTCATACCGACTTTGGGGCTTCCAAGCCGGGTAGCTCAGCCGGATTTGATCCGGCGGTTCTACCGACTGTCACGCCTTCGAGGGGGGACTGTCCTATAAGTTCAGGCCGAATTTGGCGAATTTCCTAAGTCGGGAAGTGGTCCAAACGGGGATGGGAGTGAACCTGACAGCTCATACCGACTTTGAGGCTTCGAGCCGGGTAGCTCAGCCGGATTTGACCCGGCGATTCTGCCGACTTCACGCCTTCGAGCGGGGACTGTCCTCTGAGTTCAGGCCGAATTTGGTGAATTTCCTAAGTCGGGAAGTGGTCCAAACGGGGATGGGAGTGCACCTGACAGCTCATACCGACTTTGAGGCTTCCAAGCCGGGTAACCCAGCCGGATCTGATCCGGCGGTTCCGCCGACTCTCACGCCTTCGAGGGGGGACTGTCCTCTGAGTTCCGGCCGAATTTGGTGAATTTCCTAAGTCGGGAAGTGGTCCAAACGGGGATGGGAGTGAACCTGACAGCTCATACCGACTTTGAGGCTTCGGGGCCGGGTAGCTCAGCCGGATTTGATCCGGCGGTTCTGCCGACTTCACGCCTTCGAGGGGGACTGTCCTCTAAGTTCAGGCCGAATTTGGTGAATTTCCTAAGTCGGGAAGTGGTCCAAACGGGGATGGGAGTGAACCTGACTGCTCATACCGACTTTGAGGCTTCGGGGCCGGGTAGCACAGTCGGATTTGATCCGGCGGTTCTACCGACTGTCACGCCTTCGAGGGGGGACTGTCTCTGAGTTCAGGCCGAATTTGGTGAATTTCCTAAGTCGGGAAGTGGTCCAAACGGGGATGGGAGTGAACCTGACAGCTCATACCGACGTTGAGGCTTCGGGTGCGGGTAGCACAGCCGGATTTGACCCGGCGATTCTGCCGACTTCACGCCTTCGAGCGGGGACTGTCCTCTGAGTTCAGGCCGAATTTGGTGAATTTCCTAAGTCGGGAAGTGGTCCAAACGGGGATGGGAGTGAACCTGACAGCTCATACCGACTTTGAGGATTCCAAGCCGGGTAGCTCAGCCGGATTTGATCCGGCGGTTCCGCCGACTGTCACGCCTTCGAGGGGGGACTGTCCTCTGAGTTCAGGCCGAATTTGGTGAATTTCCTAAGTCGGGAAGTGGTCCAAACGGGGATGGGAGTGAACCTGACAGCTCATACCGACTTTGAGGCTTCGGGGCCGGGTAGCACAGCCGTATTTGACCCGGCGATTCTGCCGACTTCCACGCCTTCGGGGGGGGCCTGTCCTCTGAGTTCAGGCCGAATTTGGTGAATTTCCTAAGTCGGGAAGTGGTCCAAACGGGGATGGGACTGAACCTGACAGCTCATACCGACTTTGAGGCTTCGGTGCCGGGTAGCTCAGCCGGATTTGACCCGGCGGTTCTGCCGAATGTCACGCCTTCGAGGGGGGCCTGTCCTCTGAGTTCAGGCCGAATTTGGTGAATTTCCTAAGGGAAGTGGTCCAAACGGGGATGGGAGTGAACCTGACAGCTCATACCGACTTTGAGGCTTCAAGCCGGGTAGCTCA
>NW_026868778.1:0-12758 GCF_020745735.1 Hemiscyllium ocellatum
CAGTCGGATTTGACCCGGCGGTTCTGCCGAATGCCTGGCCTTCGAGGGGGGCCTGCCCTCTGAGTTCAGGCCGAATTTGGTGAATTTCCTATGTTGGGAAGTGGTCCAAACGGGGATGGGAGTGGACCTGACAGCTCATACCGACTTTGGGGCTTCCAAGCCGGGTAGCTCAGCCGGATTTGATCCGGCGGTTCCGCCGACTGTCACGCCTTCGAGGGGGGACTCTCCTCTAAGTTCAGGCCGAATTTGGTGAATTTCCTAAGTCGGGAAGTGGTCCAAACGGGGATGGGAGTGAACCTGACAGCTCATACCGACTTTGAGGCTTCCAAGACGGGTAGCTCAGCCGGATTTGATCCGGCGGTTCCGCCGACTGTCACGCCTTCGAGCGGGGACTGTTGTCTAATTTCAGGCCGAATTTGGTGAATTTCCTAAGTCGGGAAGTGGTCCAAACGGGGTTGGGAGTGAACCTGACAGCTCATACCGACTTTGAGGCTTCGGGGCCGGGTAGCTCAGCCGGATTTGATCCGGCGGTTCTGCCGACTGTCACGCCTTCGAGGGGGGACTGTTGTATAAGTTCAGGCCGAATTTGGCGAATTTCCTAAGTCGGGAAGTGGTCCAAACTGGGATGGGAGTGCACCTGACAGCTCATACCGACTTTGAGGCTTCGTTGCCGGGTAGCTCAGCCGGATTTGATCCGGCGGTTCTGCCGACTTCACGCCTTCGAGGGGGGACTGTCTCTGAGTTCAGGCCGAATTTGGTGAATTTCCTAAGTCGGGAAGTGGTCCAAACTGGGATGGGAGTGAACCTGACTGCTCATACCGACTTTGAGGCTTCGGGGCCGGGTAGCACAGCCGGATTTGATCCGGCGGTTCTGCCGACTGCCTGGCCTTCGAGGGGGGACTGTCCTCTGAGTTCAGGCCGAATTTGGTGAATTTCCTAAGTCGGGAAGTGGTCCAAACTGGGATGGGAGTGAACCTGACAGCTCATACCGACTTTGAGGCTTCCAAGCCGGGTAGCTCAGCCGGATTTGATCCGGCGGTTCTACCGACTGTCACGCCTTCGAGGGGGGACTGTTGTATAAGTTCAGGCCGAATTTGGCGAATTTCCTAAGTCGGGAAGTGGTCCAAACGGGGATGGGAGTGAACCTGACAGCTCATACCGACTTTGAGGCTTCGGGTGCGGGTAGCTCAGCCGGATTTGACCCGGCGATTCTGCCGACTTCCACGCCTTCGAGCGGGGACTGTCCTCTGAGTTCAGGCCGAATTTGGTGAATTTCCTAAGTCGGGAAGTGGTCCAAACGGGGATGGGAGTGCACCTGACAGCTCATACCGACTTTGAGGCTTCCAAGCCGGGTAACCCAGCCGGATCTGACCCGGCGATTCCGCCGACTGTCACGCCTTCGAGGGGGGGACTGTCCTCTGAGTTCCGGCCGAATTTGGTGAATTTCCTAAGTCGGGAAGTGGTCCAAACGGGGATGGGAGTGAACCTGACAGCTCATACCGACTTTGAGGCTTCGGGGGCCGGGTAGCTCAGCCGGATTTGACCCGGCGATTCTGCCGACTTCCACGCCTTCGAGGGGGGGCTGTCCTCTGAGTTCAGGCCGAATTTGGTGAATTTCCTAAGTCGGGAAATGGCCCAAACTGGGATGGGACTGAACCTGACTGCTCATACCGACTTTGAGGCTTCGGGGCCGGGTAGCACAGCCGGATTTGACCCGGCTGTTCTGCCGAATGCCTGGCCTTCGAGGGGGGCCTGCCCTCTGAGTTCAGGCCGAATTTGGTGAATTTCCTATGTCGGGAAGTGGTCCAAACGGGGATGGGAGTGGACCTGACAGCTCATACCGACTTTGGGGCTTCCAAGACCGGGTAGCTCAGCCGGATTTGATCCGGCGGTTCCGCCGACTTCTACGCCTTCGAGGGGGGGCCTGTCCTCTGAGTTCAGGCCGAATTTGGCGAATTTCCTAAGTCGGGAAGTGGTCCAAACGGGGATGGGAGTGAACCTGACAGCTCATACCGACTTTGGGGCTTCGGGTGCGGGTAGCTCAGCCGGATTTGATCCGGCGGTTCTACCGACTGTCACGCCTTCGAGGGGGGACTGTTGTATAAGTTCAGGCCGAATTTGGCGAATTTCCTAAGTCGGGAAGTGGTCAAACGGGGATGGGAGTGAACCTGACAGCTCATACCGACTTTGAGGCTTCAAGCCGGGTAGCTCAGCCGGATTTGACCCGGCGATTCTGCCGACTTCACGCCTTCGAGGGGGGGACTGTCCTCTGAGTTCAGGCCGAATTTGGTGAATTTCCTAAGTCGGGAAGTGGTCCAAACGGGGATGGGAGTGAACCTGACAGCTCATACCGACTTTGAGGCTTCGGGGCCGGGTAGCTCAGCCGGATTTGACCCGGCGGTTCTGCCGACTTCACGCCTTCGAGGGGGGGCTGTCCTCTGAGTTCAGGCCGAATTTGGTGAATTTCCTAAGTCGGGAAGTGGTCCAAACGGGGATGGGAGTGACCTGACAGCTCATACCGACTTTGGGGCTTCCAAGCCGGGTAACTCAGCCGGATTTGATCCGGCGGTTCCGCCGACTGTCACGCCTTCGAGGGGGGACTCTCCTCTAAGTTCGGCCGAATTTGGTGAATTTCCTAAGTCGGGAAGTGGTCCAAACGGGGATGGGAGTGAACCTGACAGCTCATACCGACTTTGAGGCTTCGGGGCCGGGTAGCTCAGCCGGATTTGACCCGGCGATTCTGCCGACTGTCCACGCCTTCGAGGGGGGGCTGTCCTCTGAGTTCAGGCCGAATTTGGTGAATTTCCTAAGTCGGGAAATGGCCCAAACTGGGATGGGACTGAACCTGACTGCTCATACCGACTTTGAGGCTTCGGGGCCGGGTAGCACAGTCGGATTTGACCCGGCGGTTCTGCCGAATGCCTGGCCTTCGAGGGGGGCCTGCCCTCTGAGTTCAGGCCGAATTTGGTGAATTTCCTATGTTGGGAAGTGGTCCAAACGGGGATGGGAGTGAACCTGACAGCTCATACCGACTTTGGGGCTTCCAAGCCGGGTAGCTCAGCCGGATTTGATCCGGCGGTTCTACCGACTGTCACGCCTTCGAGGGGGGACTGTCCTCTGAGTTCAGGCCGAATTTGGTGAATTTCCTAAGTCGGGAAGTGGTCCAAACGGGGATGGGAGTGAACCTGACAGCTCATACCGACTTTGGGGCTTCCAAGCCGGGTAGCTCAGCCGGATTTGATCCGGCGGTTCTACCGACTGTCACGCCTTCGAGGGGGGACTGTTGTATAAGTTCAGGCCGAATTTGGCGAATTTCCTAAGTCGGGAAGTGGTCCAAACGGGGATGGGAGTGAACCTGACAGCTCATACCGACTTTGAGGCTTCGGGTGCGGGTAGCTCAGCCGGATTTGACCCGGCGATTCTGCCGACTTCCACGCCTTCGAGCGGGGACTGTCCTCTGAGTTCAGGCCGAATTTGGTTAATTTCCTAAGTCGGGAAGTGGTCCAAACGGGGATGGGAGTGCACCTGACAGCTCATACCGACTTTGAGGCTTCCAAGCCGGGTAACCCAGCCGGATCTGACCCGGCGATTCCGCCGACTGTCACGCCTTCGAGGGGGGACTGTCCTCTGAGTTCCGGCCGAATTTGGTGAATTTCCTAAGTCGGGAAGTGGTCCAAACGGGGATGGGAGTGAACCTGACAGCTCTTACCGACTTTGAGGCTTCGGGGCCGGGTAGCTCAGCCGGATTTGACCCGGCGATTCTGCCGACTTCCACGCCTTCGAGGGGGGGCTGTCCTCTGAGTTCAGGCCGAATTTGGTGAATTTCCTAAGTCGGGAAATGGCCCAAACTGGGATGGGACTGAACCTGACTGCTCATACCGACTTTGAGGCTTCGGGGCCGGGTAGCACAGTCGGATTTGACCCGGCGGTTCTGCCGAATGCCTGGCCTTCGAGGGGGGCCTGCCCTCTGAGTTCAGGCCGAATTTGGTGAATTTCCTATGTTGGGAAGTGGTCCAAACGGGGATGGGAGTGGACCTGACAGCTCATACCGACTTTGGGGCTTCCAAGCCGGGTAGCTCAGCCGGATTTGATCCGGCGGTTCCGCCGACTGTCACGCCTTCGAGGGGGGACTCTCCTCTAAGTTCAGGCCGAATTTGGTGAATTTCCTAAGTCGGGAAGTGGTCCAAACGGGGATGGGAGTGAACCTGACAGCTCATACCGACTTTGGGCTTCCAAGACGGGTAGCTCAGCCGGATTTGATCCGGCGGTTCCTCCGACTGTCACGCCTTCGAGGGGGGACTGTTGTATAAGTTCAGGCCGAATTTGGCGAATTTCCTAAGTCGGGAAGTGGTCCAAACGGGGATGGGAGTGAACCTGACTGCTCATACCGACTTTGAGGCTTCGGGGCCGGGTAGCTCAGTCGGATTTGTCCCGGCGGTTCTGCCGACTGCCTGGCCTTCGAGGGGGGCCTGTCCTCTGAGTTCAGGCCGAATTTGGTGAATTTCCTAAGTCGGGAAGTGGTCCAAACGGGGATGGGAGTGAACCTGACAGCTCATACCGACTTTGGGGCTTCCAAGCCGGGTAGCTCAGCCGGATTTGATCCGGCGGTTCTACCGACTGTCACGCCTTCGAGGGGGGACTGTTGTATAAGTTCAGGCCGAATTTGGCGAATTTCCTAAGTCGGGAAGTGGTCCAAACGGGGATGGGAGTGAACCTGACAGCTCATACCGACTTTGAGGCTTCGGGTGCGGGTAGCTCAGCCGGATTTGACCCGGCGATTCTGCCGACTTCCACGCCTTCGAGCGGGGACTGTCCTCTGAGTTCAGGCCGAATTTGGTGAATTTCCTAAGTCGGGAAGTGGTCCAAACGGGGATGGGAGTGCACCTGACAGCTCATACCGACTTTGAGGCTTCCAAGCCGGGTAACCCAGCCGGATCTGACCCGGCGTTTCCGCCGACTGTCACGCCTTCGAGGGGGGACTGTCCTCTGAGTTCCGGCCGAATTTGGTGAATTTCCTAAGTCGGGAAGTGGTCCAAACGGGGATGGGAGTGAACCTGACAGCTCATACCGACTTTGAGGCTTCGGGGCCGGGTAGCTCAGCCGGATTTGACCCGGCGATTCTGCCGACTTCCACGCCTTCGAGGGGGGCTGTCCTCTGAGTTCAGGCCGAATTTGGTGAATTTCCTAAGTCGGGAAGTGGTCCAAACGGGGATGGGAGTGAACCTGACAGCTCATACCGACTTTGGGGCTTCCAAGCCGGGTAGCTCAGCCGGATTTGATCCGGCGGTTCCGCCGACTGTCACGCCTTCGAGGGGGGCCTGGCCTCTGAGTTCAGGCCGAATTTGGTGAATTTCCTAAGTCGGGAAGTGGTCCAAACGGGGATGGGAGTGAACCTGACAGCTCATACCGACTTTGAGGCTTCGGGGCCGGGTAGCTCAGCCGGATTTGATCCGGCGGTTCTGCCGACTTCACGCCTTCGAGGGGGACTGTCCTCTGAGTTCAGGCCGAATTTGGTGAATTTCCTAAGTCGGGAAATGGCCCAAACGGGGATGGGACTGAACCTGACTGCTCATACCGACTTTGAGGCTTCGGGGCCGGGTAGCACAGTCGGATTTGACCCGGCGGTTCTGCCGACTGCACGCCTTCGAGGGGGGCCTGCCCTCTGAGTTCAGGCCGAATTTGGTGAATTTCCTAAGTCGGGAAGTGGTCCAAACGGGGATGGGAGTGAACCTGACAGCTCATACCGACTTTGGGGCTTCCAAGCCGGGTAGCTCAGCCGGATTTGATCCGGCGGTTCTGCCGACTGTCACGCCTTCGAGGGGGGACTGTCCTCTGAGTTCAGGCCGAATTTGGTGAATTTCCTAAGTCGGGAAGTGGTCCAAACGGGGATGGGAGTGAACCTGACAGCTCATACCGACTTTGGGGCTTCCAAGCCGGGTAGCTCAGCCGGATTTGATCCGGCGGTTCTACCGACTGTCACGCCTTCGAGGGGGGACTGTTGTATAAGTTCAGGCCGAATTTGGTGAATTTCCTAAGTCGGGAAGTGGTCCAAACGGGGATGGGAGTGAACCTGACAGCTCATACCGACTTTGAGGCTTCGGGTGCGGGTAGCTCAGCCGGATTTGACCCGGCGATTCTGCCGACTTCCACGCCTTCGAGCGGGGACTGTCCTCTGAGTTCAGGCCGAATTTGGTTAATTTCCTAAGTCGGGAAGTGGTCCAAACGGGGATGGGAGTGCACCTGACAGCTCATACCGACTTTGGGGCTTCCAAGCCGGGTAACCCAGCCGGATCTGATCCGGCGATTCCGCCGACTGTCACGCCTTCGAGGGGGGACTGTCCTCTGAGTTCCGGCCGAATTTGGTGAATTTCCTAAGTCGGGAAGTGGTCCAAACGGGGATGGGAGTGAACCTGACTGCTCATACCGACTTTGAGGCTTCGGGGCCGGGTAGCTCAGCCGGATTTGACCCGGCGGTTCTGCCGACTTCACGCCTTCGAGGGGGGCCTGTCCTCTGAGTTCAGGCCGAATTTGGTGAATTTCCTAAGTCGGGAAATGGTCCAAACTGGGATGGGACTGAACCTGACTGCTCATACCGACTTTGAGGCTTCGGGGCCGGGTAGCACAGTCGGATTTGACCCGGCGGTTCTGCCGAATGCCTGGCCTTCGAGGGGGGCCTGCCCTCTGAGTTCAGGCCGAATTTGGTGAATTTCCTATGTTGGGAAGTGGTCCAAACGGGGATGGGAGTGGACCTGACAGCTCATACCGACTTTGGGGCTTCCAAGCCGGGTAGCTCAGCCGGATTTGATCCGGCGGTTCCGCCGACTGTCACGCCTTCGAGGGGGGACTCTCCTCTAAGTTCGGGCCGAATTTGGTGAATTTCCTAAGTCGGGAAGTGGTCCAAACGGGGATGGGAGTGAACCTGACAGCTCATACCGACTTTGGGGCTTCCAAGACGGGTAGCTCAGCCGGATTTGATCCGGCGGTTCCGCCGACTGTCACGCCTTCGAGGGGGGACTGTTGTCTAAGTTCAGGCCGAATTTGGTGAATTTCCTAAGTCGGGACGTGGTCCAAACGGGGTTGGGAGTGAACCTAACTGCTCATACCGACTTTGAGGCTTCGGGGCCGGGTAGCACAGTCGTATTTGTCCCGGCGGTTCTGCCGAATGCCTGGCCTTCGAGGGGGGCCTGCCCTCTGAGTTCAGGCCGAATTTGGTGAATTTCCTATGTCGGGAAGTGGTCCAAATGGTGATGGGGTTGAATCTGACAGCTCATACCGACCTTGAGGCTTCCAAGCCGGCTGGCCCGGCCGGATTTGACCCGGCGGTTAGAAAATTTTTCAGTCAGTACAAATCAGTAACCACTGACACTTAGAATATTTTTGAAGCAGTACAAATCAGTAACCACTGACACTTAGAATATTTTTCAGTCAGTACAAATCAGTAACCAGCGACACTTAAAATATTTTTTAGTCAGTACAAATCAGTAACCAGCGACACTTAGAATATTTTTGAGTCAGTAGAAGTCAGTAACCAAGTGCATTTTTGAATTGGTTACTGATTTCTCCGTTGAAGTTGGGGCTGCGGTTGGCTTCAGTTAGTGGTGGGGGCTTAATTTTCGCCGAGCGGAGCGTGTCCCGGTAGTGTCTCCGAGGAAGTGGTACCTTTTGAAGGGGGTGTTTCTGAATTTGGGCCCTTTTTGAGTGGCATTGCCGGATGGGTTTTGTCTTGAAGGCTTCCAAATCGGGTAGCTCAGCCGGATTTGACCCGGCGGTTCTACCGACTGTCACGCCTTCGAGGGGGGACTGTTGTATAAGTTCAGGCCGAATTTGGCGAATTTCCTAAGTCGGGAAATGGCCCAAACTGGGATGGGACTGAACCTGACTGCTCATACCGACTTTGAGGCTTCGGGGCCGGGTAGCTCAGCCGGATTTGATCCGGCGGTTCTGCCGACTTCTACGCCTTCGAGGGGGGCCTGTCCTCTGAGTTCAGGCCGAATTTGGTGAATTTCCTAAGTCGGGAAGTGGTCCAAACGGGGATGGGAGTGAACCTGACAGCTCATACCGACTTTGGGGCTTCCAAGCCGGGTAGCTCAGCCGGATTTGATCCGGCGGTTCTACCGACTGTCACGCCTTCGAGGGGGGACTGTTGTATAAGTTCAGGCCGAATTTGGCGAATTTCCTAAGTCGGGAAGTGGTCCAAACGGGGATGGGAGTGAACCTGACAGCTCATACCGACTTTGGGGCTTCCAAGCCGGGTAGCTCAGCCGGATTTGATCCGGCGGTTCTACCGACTGTCACGCCTTCGAGGGGGGACTGTTGTATAAGTTCAGGCCGAATTTGGCGAATTTCCTAAGTCGGGAAGTGGTCCAAACGGGGATGGGAGTGAACCTGACAGCTCATACCGACTTTGAGGCTTCGGGTGCGGGTAGCTCAGCCGGATTTGACCCGGCGATTCTGCCGACTTCCACGCCTTCGAGCGGGGACTGTCCTCTGAGTTCAGGCCGAATTTGGTGAATTTCCTAAGTCGGGAAGTGGTCCAAACGGGGATGGGAGTGAACCTGACAGCTCATGCCGACTTTGATGCTTCGGGTGCGGGTAGCTCAGCCGGATTTGACCCGGCGATTCTGCCGACTGTCACGCCTTCGAGCGGGGACTGTCCTCTGAGTTCAGGCCGAATTTGGTGAATTTCCTAAGTCGGGTAGTGGTCCAAACGGGGATGGGAGTGCACCTGACAGCTCATACCGTCTTTGAGGCTTCCAAGCCGGGTAACCCAGCCGGATCTGACCCGGCGATTCCGCCGACTGTCACGCCTTCGAGGGGGGACTGTCCTCTGAGTTCAGGCCGAATTTGGTGAATTTCCTATGTCGGGAAGTGGTCCAAACGGGGATGGGAGTGGACCTGACAGCTCCTACCGACTTTGGGGCTTCCAAGCCGGGTAGCTCAGCCGGATTTGATCCGGCGGTTCGGCCGACTGTCACGCCTTCGAGGGGGGACTGTCTCTGAGTTCAGGCCGTATTTGGTGAATTTCCTAAGTCGGGAAGTGGTCCAAACGTGGATGGGAGTGCACCTGACAGCTCATACCGACTTTGAGGCTTCCAAGCCGGGTAACCCAGCCGGATCTGATCCGGCGGTTCCGCCGACTGTCACGCCTTCGAGGGGGGCTCTCCTCTAAGTTCGGGCCGAATTTGGTGAATTTCCAAAGTCGGGAAGTGGTCCAAACGGGGATGGGAGTGAACCTGACAGCTCATACCGACTTTGAGGCTTCGGGGCCGGGTAGCTCAGCCGGATTTGACCCGGCGATTCTGCCGACCTCCACGCCTTCGAGGGGGGGCTGTCCTCTGAGTTCAGGCCGAATTTGGTGAATTTCCTAAGTCGGGAAATGGCCCAAACTGGGATGGGACTGAACCTGACTGCTCATACCGACTTCGAGGCTTCGGGGCCGGGTAGCTCAGCCGGATTTGATCCGGCGGTTCTGCCGACTTCTACGCCTTCGAGGGGGGGACTGTCCTCTGAGTTCAGGCCCAATTTGGTGAATTTCCTAAGTCGGGAAGTGGTCCAAACGGGGATGGGAGTGAACCTGTCAGCTCATACCGACTTTGGGGCTTCCATGCCGGGTAGCACAGTCGGACTTGACCCGGCGGTTCTGCCGAATGCCTGGCCTTCGAGGGGGGCCTGCCCTCTGAGTTCAGGCCGAATTTGGTGAATTTCCTATGTTGGGAAGTGGTCCAAACGGGGATGGGAGTGGACCTGACAGCTCATACCGACTTTGGGGCTTCCAAGCCGGGTAGCTCAGCCGGATTTGATCCGGCGGTTCCGCCGACTGTCACGCCTTCGAGGGGGGACTCTCCTCTAAGTTCGGGCCGAATTTGGTGAATTTCCTAAGTCGGGATGTGGTCCAAACGGGGATGGGAGTGAACCTGACAGCTCATACCGACTTTGGGGCTTCCAAGACGGGTAGCTCAGCCGGATTTGATCCGGCGGTTCCGCCGACTGTCACGCCTTCGAGGGGGGACTGTCCTCTAGTTCAGGCCGAATTTGGTGAATTTCCTCAGTCGGGACGTGGTCCAAACGGGTATGGGAGTGAACCTGACTGCTCATACCGACTTTGAGGCTTCGGGGCAGGGTAGCACAGTCGTATTTGTCCCGGCGATTCTGCCGACTTCCACGCCTTCGAGGGGGGGCTGTCCTCTGAGTTCAGGCCGAATTTGGTGAATTTCCTAAGTCGGGAAATGGCCCAAACTGGGATGGGACTGAACCTGACTGCTCATACCGACTTTGAGGCTTCGAGGCCGGGTAGCACAGTCGGATTTGACCCGGCGGTTCTGCCGACTGCCTGGCCTTCGAGGGGGGCCTGCCCTCTGAATTCAGGCCGAATTTGGTGAATTTCCTATGTTGGGAAGTGGTCCAAACGGGGATGGGAGTGGACCTGACAGCTCATACCGACTTTGGGGCTTCCAAGACGGGTAGCTCAGCCGGATTTGATCCGGCGGTTCCGCCGACTGTCACGCCTTCGAGGGGGGACTGTTGTCTAAGTTCAGGCCGAATTTGGTGAATTTCCTAAGTCGGGACGTGGTCCAAACGGGGTTGGGAGTGAACCTAACTGCTCATACCGACTTTGAGGCTTCGGGGCCGGGTAGCACAGTCGTATTTGTCCCGGCGGTTCTGCCGAATGCCTGGCCTTCGAGGGGGGCCTGCCCTCTGAGTTCAGGCCGAATTTGGTGAATTTCCTATGTCGGGAAGTGGTCCAAATGGTGATGGGGTTGAATCTGACAGCTCATACCGACCTTGAGGCTTCCAAGCCGGCTGGCCCGGCCGGATTTGACCCGGCGGTTAGAAAATTTTTCAGTCAGTACAAATCAGTAACCACTGACACTTAGAATATTTTTGTAGCAGTACAAATCAGTAACCACTGACACTTAGAATATTTTTCAGTCAGTACAAATCAGTAACCAGCGACACTTAAAATATTTTTTAGTCAGTACAAATCAGTAACCAGCGACACTTAGAATATTTTTGAGTCAGTAGAAGTCAGTAACCAAGTGCATTTTTGAATTGGTTACTGATTTCTCCGTTGAAGTTGGGGCTGCGGTTGGCTTCAGTTAGTGGTGGGGGCTTAATTTTCGCCGAGCGGAGCGTGTCCCGGTAGTGTCTCCGAGGAAGTGGTACCTTTTGAAGGGGGTGTTTCTGAATTTGGGCCCTTTTTGAGTGGCATTGCCGGATGGGTTTTGTCTTGAAGGCTTCCAAATCGGGTAGCTCAGCCGGATTTGACCCGGCGGTTCTACCGACTGTCACGCCTTCGAGGGGGGACTGTTGTATAAGTTCAGGCCGAATTTGGCGAATTTCCTAAGTCGGGAAATGGCCCAAACTGGGATGGGACTGAACCTGACTGCTCATACCGACTTTGAGGCTTCGGGGCCGGGTAGCTCAGCCGGATTTGATCCGGCGGTTCTGCCGACTTCTACGCCTTCGAGGGGGGCCTGTCCTCTGAGTTCAGGCCGAATTTGGTGAATTTCCTAAGTCGGGAAGTGGTCCAAACGGGGATGGGAGTGAACCTGACAGCTCATACCGACTTTGGGGCTTCCAAGCCGGGTAGCTCAGCCGGATTTGATCCGGCGGTTCTACCGACTGTCACGCCTTCGAGGGGGGACTGTTGTATAAGTTCAGGCCGAATTTGGCGAATTTCCTAAGTCGGGAAGTGGTCCAAACGGGGATGGGAGTGAACCTGACAGCTCATACCGACTTTGAGGCTTCGGGGGCGGGTAGCTCAGCCGGATTTGACCCGGCGATTCTGCCGACTTCACGCCTTCGAGCGGGGACTGTCCTCTGAGTTCAGGCCGAATTTGGTTAATTTCCTAAGTCGGGAAGTGGTCCAAACGTGGATGGGAGTGCACCTGACAGCTCATACCGACTTTGAGGCTTCCAAGCCGGGTAACTCAGCCGGATCTGACCCGGCGATTCTGCCGACTTCCACGCCTTCGAGCGGGGACTGTCCTCTGAGTTCAGGCCGAATTTGGTTAATTTCCTAAGTCGGGAAGTGGTCCAAACGGGGATGGGAGTGCACCTGACAGCTCTTACCGACTTTGAGGCTTCAAGCCGGGTAGCTCAGCCGGATCTGACCCGGCGATTCCGCCGACTGTCACGCCTTCGAGGGGGGACTGTCCTCTGAGTTCAGGCCGAATTTGGTGAATTTCCTAAGTCGGGAAGTGGTCCAAACGGGAATGGGACTGAACCTGACTGCTCTTACCGACTTTGAGGCTTCGGGGCCGGGTAGCTCAGCCGGATTTGACCCGGCGGTTCTGCCGAATGCCTGGTCTTCGAGGGGGGCCTGCCCTCTGAGTTCAGGCCGAATTTGGTGAATTTCCTATGTTGGGAAGTGGTCCAAACGGGGATGGGAGTGGACCTGACAGCTCATACCGACTTTGGGGCTTCCAAGCCGGGTAGCTCAGCCGGATTTGATCCGGCGGTTCCGCCGACTGTCACGCCTGCGAGGGGGGACTCTCCTCTATGTTCGGGCCGAATTTGGTGAATTTCCTAAGTCGGGAAGTGGTCCAACGGGGATGGGAGTGAACCTGACAGCTCATACCGACTTTGAGGCTTCAAGCCGGGTAGCTCAGCCGGATTTGATCCGGCGGTTCTACCGACTGTCACGCCTTCGAGGGGGGCTGTTCTCTGAGTTCAGGCCGAATTTGGTGAATTTCCTAAGTCGGGAAGTGGTCCAAACGGGATTGGGAGTGAACCTGACAGCTCATACCGACTTTGGG
>NW_026868779.1:0-12719 GCF_020745735.1 Hemiscyllium ocellatum
CGCCGGATCAAATCCGGCTGAGCTACCCGGCTTGAAGCCTCAAAGTCGGTATGAGCTGTCAGGTTCACTCCCATCCCCGTTTGGACCACTTCCCGACTTAGGAAATTCGCCAAATTCGGCCTGAACTTATACAACAGTCCCCCCTCGAAGGCGTGACAGTCGGCGGAACCGCCGGATCAAATCCGGCTGAGCTACCCGGCTTGGAAGCCCCAAAGTCGGTATGAGCTGTCAGGTTCACTCCCATCCCCGTTTGGACCACTTCCCGACTTAGGAAATTCACCAAATTCGGCCTGAACTCAGAGGACAGGCCCCCCTCGAAGGCGTGAAGTCGGCAGAACCGCCGGATCAAATCCGACTGTGCTACCCGCCCCCGAAGCCTCAAAGTCGGTATGAGCAGTCAGGTTCAGTCCCATCCCAGTTTGGGCCACTTCCCGACTTAGGAAATTCACCAAATTCGGCCTGAACTCAGAGGACAGCCCCCCCTCGAAGGCGTGAAGTCGGCAGAACCGCCGGATCAAATCCGGCTGAGCTACCCGGCTTGGAAGCCTCAAAGTCGGTATGAGCTGTCAGGTTCACTCCCATCCCCGTTTGGACCACTTCCCGACTTAGGAAATTCACCAAATTCGGCCTGAACTCAGAGGACAGTCCCCCCTCGAAGGCGTGACAGTCGGCGGAATCGCCGGGTCAAATCCGGCTGAGCTACCCGGCTTGGAAGCCTCAAAGTCGGTATGAGCTGTCAGGTTCACTCCCATCCCCGTTTGGACCACTTCCCGACTTAGGAAATTCACCAAATTCGGCCTGAACTCAGAGACAGTCCCCCCTCGAAGGCGTGAAGTCGGCAGAACCGCCGGATCAAATCCGGCTGTGCTACCCGCCCCCGAAGCCTCAAAGTCGGTATGAGCTGTCAGGTTCACTCCCATCCCCGTTTGGACCACTTCCCGACTTAGGAAATTCGCCAAATTCGGCCTGAACTTAGAGACAGTCCCCCCTCGAAGGCGTGACAGTCGGTAGAACCGCCGGATCAAATCCGGCTGAGCTACCCGGCTTGGAAGCCCCAAAGTCGGTATGAGCTGTCAGGTTCACTCCCATCCCCGTTTGGACCACTTCCCGACTTAGGAAATTCACCAAATTCGGCCTGAACTCAGAGGACAGTCCCCCTCGAAGGCGTGAAGTCGGCAGAACCGCCGGGTCAAATCCGGCTGAGCTACCCGCACCCGAAGCCTCAAAGTCGGTATGAGCTGTCAGGTTCACTCCCATCCCCGTTTGGACCACTTCCCGACTTAGGAAATTCGCCAAATTCGGCCTGAACTTATACAACAGTCCCCCCTCGAAGGCGTGACAGTCGGTAGAACCGCCGGATCAAATCCGGCTGAGCTACCCGGCTTGGAAGCCCCAAAGTCGGTATGAGCTGTCAGGTTCACTCCCATCCCCGTTTGGACCACTTCCCGACTTAGGAAATTCGCCAAATTCGGCCTGAACTTATACAACAGTCCCCCCTCGAAGGCGTGACAGTCGGTAGAACCGCCGGATCAAATCCGGCTGAGCTACCCGGCTTGGAAGCCCCAAAGTCGGTATGAGCTGTCAGGTTCACTCCCATCCCCGTTTGGACCACTTCCCGACTTAGGAAATTCACCAAATTCGGCCTGAACTCAGAGGACAGGCCCCCCTCGAAGGCGTAGAAGTCGGCAGAACCGCCGGATCAAATCCGGCTGAGCTACCCGGCCCCGAAGCCTCAAAGTCGGTATGAGCAGTCAGGTTCAGTCCCATCCCAGTTTGGGCCATTTCCCGACTTAGGAAATTCGCCAAATTCGGCCTGAACTTATACAACAGTCCCCCCTCGAAGGCGTGACAGTCGGTAGAACCGCCGGGTCAAATCCGGCTGAGCTACCCGATTTGGAAGCCTTCAAGACAAAACCCATCCGGCAATGCCACTCAAAAAGGGCCCAAATTCAGAAACACCCCCTTCAAAAGGTACCACTTCCTCGGAGACACTACCGGGACACGCTCCGCTCGGCGAAAATTAAGCCCCCACCACTAACTGAAGCCAACCGCAGCCCCAACTCAACGGAGAAATCAGTAACCAATTCAAAAATGCACTTGGTTACTGACTTCTACTGACTCAAAAATATTCTAAGTGTCGCTGGTTACTGATTTGTACTGACTAAAAAATATTTTAAGTGTCGCTGGTTACTGATTTGTACTGACTGAAAAATATTCTAAGTGTCAGTGGTTACTGATTTGTACTGACTGAAAAATTTTCTAACCGCCGGGTCAAATCCGGCCGGGCCAGCCGGCTTGGAAGCCTCAAGGTCGGTATGAGCTGTCAGATTCAACCCCATCACCATTTGGACCACTTCCCGACATAGGAAATTCACCAAATTCGGCCTGAACTCAGAGGGCAGGCCCCCCTCGAAGGCCAGGCATTCGGCAGAACCGCCGGGACAAATACGACTGTGCTACCCGGCCCCGAAGCCTCAAAGTCGGTATGAGCAGTTAGGTTCACTCCCAACCCCGTTTGGACCACGTCCCGACTTAGGAAATTCACCAAATTCGGCCTGAACTTAGACAACAGTCCCCCCTCGAAGGCGTGACAGTCGGCGGAACCGCCGGATCAAATCCGGCTGAGCTACCCGTCTTGGAAGCCCCAAAGTCGGTATGAGCTGTCAGGTTCACTCCCATCCCCGTTTGGACCACTTCCCGACTTAGGAAATTCACCAAATTCGGCCCGAACTTAGAGGAGAGTCCCCCCTCGAAGGCGTGACAGTCGGCGGAACCGCCGGATCAAATCCGGCTGAGCTACCCGGCTTGGAAGCCCCAACGTCGGTATGAGCTGTCAGGTCCACTCCCATCCCCGTTTGGACCACTTCCCAACATAGGAAATTCACCAAATTCGGCCTGAACTCAGAGGGCAGGCCCCCCTCGAAGGCCAGGCATTCGGCAGAACCGCCGGGTCAAATCCGACTGTGCTACCCGGCCCCGAAGCCTCAAAGTCGGTATGAGCAGTCAGGTTCAGTCCCATCCCAGTTTGGGCCATTTCCCGACTTAGGAAATTCACCAAATTCGGCCTGAACTCAGAGGACAGCCCCCCCTCGAAGGCGTGGAAGTCGGCAGAATCGCCGGGTCAAATCCGGCTGAGCTACCCGGCCCCGAAGCCTCAAAGTCGGTAAGAGCTGTCAGGTTCACTCCCATCCCCGTTTGGACCACTTCCCGACTTAGGAAATTCACCAAATTCGGCCGGAACTCAGAGGACAGTCCCCCCTCGAAGGCGTGACAGTCGGCGGAATCGCCGGGTCAGATCCGGCTGGGTTACCCGGCTTGGAAGCCTCAAAGTCGGTATGAGCTGTCAGGTGCACTCCCATCCCCGTTTGGACCACTTCCCGACTTAGGAAATTAACCAAATTCGGCCTGAACTCAGAGGACAGTCCCCGCTCGAAGGCGTGGAAGTCGGCAGAATCGCCGGGTCAAATCCGGCTGAGCTACCCGCACCCGAAGCCTCAAAGTCGGTATGAGCTGTCAGGTTCACTCCCATCCCCGTTTGGACCACTTCCCGACTTAGGAAATTCGCCAAATTCGGCCTGAACTTATACAACAGTCCCCCCTCGAAGGCGTGACAGTCGGTAGAACCGCCGGATCAAATCCGGCTGAGCTACCCGGCTTGGAAGCCCCAAAGTCGGTATGAGCTGTCAGGTTCACTCCCATCCCCGTTTGGACCACTTCCCGACTTAGGAAATTCGCCAAATTCGGCCTGAACTTATACAACAGTCCCCCCTCGAAGGCGTGACAGTCGGTAGAACCGCCGGATCAAATCCGGCTGAGCTACCCGGCTTGGAAGCCCCAAAGTCGGTATGAGCTGTCAGGTTCACTCCCATCCCCGTTTGGACCACTTCCCGACTTAGGAAATTCACCAAATTCGGCCTGAACTCAGAGGACAGGCCCCCCTCGAAGGCGTAGAAGTCGGCAGAACCGCCGGATCAAATCCGGCTGAGCTACCCGGCCCCGAAGCCTCAAAGTCGGTATGAGCAGTCAGGTTCAGTCCCATCCCAGTTTGGGCCATTTCCCGACTTAGGAAATTCGCCAAATTCGGCCTGAACTTATACAACAGTCCCCCCTCGAAGGCGTGACAGTCGGTAGAACCGCCGGGTCAAATCCGGCTGAGCTACCCGATTTGGAAGCCTTCAAGACAAAACCCATCCGGCAATGCCACTCAAAAAGGGCCCAAATTCAGAAACACCCCCTTCAAAAGGTACCACTTCCTCGGAGACACTACCGGGACACGCTCCGCTCGGCGAAAATTAAGCCCCCACCACTAACTGAAGCCAACCGCAGCCCCAACTTCAACGGAGAAATCAGTAACCAATTCAAAAATGCACTTGGTTACTGACTTCTACTGACTCAAAAATATTCTAAGTGTCGCTGGTTACTGATTTGTACTGACTAAAAAATATTTTAAGTGTCGCTGGTTACTGATTTGTACTGACTGAAAAATATTCTAAGTGTCAGTGGTTACTGATTTGTACTGACTGAAAAATTTTCTAACCGCCGGGTCAAATCCGGCCGGGCCAGCCGGCTTGGAAGCCTCAAGGTCGGTATGAGCTGTCAGATTCAACCCAATCACCATTTGGACCACTTCCCGACATAGGAAATTCACCAAATTCGGCCTGAACTCAGAGGGCAGGCCCCCCTCGAAGGCCAGGCATTCGGCAGAACCGCCGGGACAAATACGACTGTGCTACCCGGCCCCGAAGCCTCAAAGTCGGTATGAGCAGTTAGGTTCACTCCCAACCCCGTTTGGACCACGTCCCGACTTAGGAAATTCACCAAATTCGGCCTGAACTTAGACAACAGTCCCCCCTCGAAGGCGTGACAGTCGGCGGAACCGCCGGATCAAATCCGGCTGAGCTACCCGTCTTGGAAGCCCCAAAGTCGGTATGAGCTGTCAGGTTCACTCCCATCCCCGTTTGGACCACTTCCCGACTTAGGAAATTCACCAAATTCGGCCTGAACTCAGAGGAGAGGCCCCCCTCGAAGGCCAGGCAGTCGGCAGAACCGCCGGATCAAATCCGACTGTGCTACCCGGCCCCGAAGCCTCAAAGTCGGTATGAGCAGTCAGGTTCAGTCCCATCCCAGTTTGGGCCACTTCCCGACTTAGGAATTCACCAAATTCGGCCTGAACTCAGAGGACAGCCCCCCCTCGAAGGCGTGGAAGTCGGCAGAATCGCCGGGTCAAATCCGGCTGAGCTACCCCGCCCCGAAGCCTCAAAGTCGGTATGAGCTGTCAGGTTCACTCCCATCCCCGTTTGGACCACTTCCCGACTTAGGAAATTCACCAAATTCGGCCTGAACTCAGAGACAGTCCCCCCTCGAAGGCGTGACAGTCGGCGGAATCGCCGGGTCAGATCCGGCTGAGCTACCCGGCTTGGAAGCCTCAAAGTCGGTATGAGCTGTCAGGTGCACTCCCATCCCCGTTTGGACCACTTCCCGACTTAGGAAATTCACCAAATTCGGCCTGAACTCAGAGGACAGTCCCCCCTCGAAGGCGTGAAGTCGGCAGAACCGCCGGGTCAAATCCGGCTGAGCTACCCGGCCCCGAAGCCTCAAAGTCGGTATGAGCTGTCAGGTTCACTCCCATCCCCGTTTGGACCACTTCCCGACTTAGGAAATTCGCCAAATTCGGCCTGAACTTATACAACAGTCCCCCCTCGAAGGCGTGACAGTCGGTAGAACCGCCGGATCAAATCCGGCTGAGCTACCCGGCTTGGAAGCCCCAAAGTCGGTATGAGCTGTCAGGTTCACTCCCATCCCCGTTTGGACCACTTCCCGACTTAGGAAATTCACCAAATTCGGCCTGAACTCAGAGGACATCCCCCCTCGAAGGCGTGACAGTCGGCAGAATCGCCGGATCAAATCCGGCTGAGCTACCCGGCTCGAAGCCTCAAAGTCGGTATGAGCTGTCAGGTTCACTCCCATCCCCGTTTGGACCACTTCCCGACTTAGGAAATTCACCAAATTCGGCCTGAACTCAGAGGACAGTCCCCCCTCGAAGGCGTGACAGTCGGTAGAATCGCCGGATCAAATCCGGCTGAGCTACCCGGCTCGAAGCCTCAAAGTCGGTATGAGCTGTCAGGTTCACTCCCATCCCCGTTTGGACCACTTCCCGACTTAGGAAATTCGCCAAATTCGGCCTGAACTTATACAACAGTCCCCCCTCGAAGGCGTGACAGTCGGTAGAACCGCCGGATCAAATCCGGCTGAGCTACCCGGCTTGGAAGCCCCAAAGTCGGTATGAGCTGTCAGGTTCACTCCCATCCCCGTTTGGACCACTTCCCGACTTAGGAAATTCACCAAATTCGGCCTGAACTCAGAGGACAGGCCCCCCTCGAAGGCGTAGAAGTCGGCAGAACCGCCGGATCAAATCCGGCTGAGCTACCCGGCCCCGAAGCCTCAAAGTCGGTATGAGCAGTCAGGTTCAGTCCCATCCCAGTTTGGGCCATTTCCCGACTTAGGAAATTCGCCAAATTCGGCCTGAACTTATACAACAGTCCCCCCTCGAAGGCGTGACAGTCGGTAGAACCGCCGGGTCAAATCCGGCTGAGCTACCCGATTTGGAAGCCTTCAAGACAAAACCCATCCGGCAATGCCACTCAAAAAGGGCCCAAATTCAGAAACACCCCCTTCAAAAGGTACCACTTCCTCGGAGACACTACCGGGACACGCTCCGCTCGGCGAAAATTAAGCCCCCACCACTAACTGAAGCCAACCGCAGCCCCAACTTCAACGGAGAAATCAGTAACCAATTCAAAAATGCACTTGGTTACTGACTTCTACTGACTCAAAAATATTCTAAGTGTCGCTGGTTACTGATTTGTACTGACTAAAAAATATTTTAAGTGTCGCTGGTTACTGATTTGTACTGACTGAAAAATATTCTAAGTGTCAGTGGTTACTGATTTGTACTGCTTCAAAAATATTCTAAGTGTCAGTGGTTACTGATTTGTACTGACTGAAAAATTTTCTAACCGCCGGGTCAAATCCGGCCGGGCCAGCCGGCTTGGAAGCCTCAAGGTCGGTATGAGCTGTCAGATTCAACCCCATCACCATTTGGACCACTTCCCGACATAGGAAATTCACCAAATTCGGCCTGAACTCAGAGGGCAGGCCCCCCTCGAAGGCCAGGCATTCGGCAGAACCGCCGGGACAAATACGACTGTGCTACCCGGCCCCGAAGCCTCAAAGTCGGTATGAGCAGTTAGGTTCACTCCCAACCCCGTTTGGACCACGTCCCGACTTAGGAAATTCACCAAATTCGGCCTGAACTTAGACAACAGTCCCCCCTCGAAGGCGTGACAGTCGGCGGAACCGCCGGATCAAATCCGGCTGAGCTACCCGTCTTGGAAGCCCCAAAGTCGGTATGAGCTGTCAGGTTCACTCCCATCCCCGTTTGGACCACTTCCCGACTTAGGAAATTCACCAAATTCGGCCTGAACTCAGAGGAGAGTCCCCCCTCGAAGGCCAGGCAGTCGGCAGAACCGCCGGGTCAAATCCGACTGTGCTACCCGGCCCCGAAGCCTCAAAGTCGGTATGAGCAGTCAGGTTCAGTCCCATCCCAGTTTGGGCCACTTCCCGACTTAGGAAATTCACCAAATTCGGCCTGAACTCAGAGGACAGGCCCCCCTCGAAGGCGTGGAAGTCGGCAGAATCGCCGGGTCAAATCCGGCTGAGCTACCCGGCCCCGAAGCCTCAAAGTCGGTATGAGCTGTCAGGTTCACTCCCATCCCCGTTTGGACCACTTCCCGACTTAGGAAATTCACCAAATTCGGCCGGAACTCAGAGGACAGTCCCCCCTCGAAGGCGTGACAGTCGGCGGAATCGCCGGGTCAGATCCGGCTGGGTTACCCGGCTTGGAAGCCTCAAAGTCGGTATGAGCTGTCAGGTGCACTCCCATCCCCGTTTGGACCACTTCCCGACTTAGGAAATTAACCAAATTCGGCCTGAACTCAGAGGACAGTCCCCGCTCGAAGGCGTGGAAGTCGGCAGAATCGCCGGGTCAAATCCGGCTGAGCTACCCGCACCCGAAGCCTCAAAGTCGGTATGAGCTGTCAGGTTCACTCCCATCCCCGTTTGGACCACTTCCCGACTTAGGAAATTCGCCAAATTCGGCCTGAACTTATACAACAGTCCCCCCTCGAAGGCGTGACAGTCGGTAGAACCGCCGGATCAAATCCGGCTGAGCTACCCGGCTTGGAAGCCCCAAAGTCGGTATGAGCTGTCAGGTTCACTCCCATCCCCGTTTGGACCACTTCCCGACTTAGGAAATTCGCCAAATTCGGCCTGAACTTATACAACAGTCCCCCCTCGAAGGCGTGACAGTCGGTAGAACCGCCGGATCAAATCCGGCTGAGCTACCCGGCTTGGAAGCCCCAAAGTCGGTATGAGCTGTCAGGTTCACTCCCATCCCCGTTTGGACCACTTTCCGACTTAGGAAATTCACCAAATTCGGCCTGAACTCAGAGGACAGGCCCCCCTCGAAGGCGTAGAAGTCGGCAGAACCGCCGGATCAAATCCGGCTGAGCTACCCGGCCCCGGAGCCTCAAAGTCGGTATGAGCAGTCAGGTTCAGTCCCATCCCAGTTTGGGCCATTTCCCGACTTAGGAAATTCGCCAAATTCGGCCTGAACTTATACAACAGTCCCCCCTCGAAGGCGTGACAGTCGGTAGAACCGCCGGGTCAAATCCGGCTGAGCTACCCGATTTGGAAGCCTTCAAGACAAAACCCATCCGGCAATGCCACTCACAAAGGGCCCAAATTCAGAAACACCCCCTTCAAAAGGTACCACTTCCTCGGAGACACTACCGGGACACGCTCCGCTCGGCGAAAATTAAGCCCCCACCACTAACTGAAGCCAACCGCAGCCCCAACTTCAACGGAGAAATCAGTAACCAATTCAAAAATGCACTTGGTTACTGACTTCTACTGACTCAAAAATATTCTAAGTGTCGCTGGTTACTGATTTGTACTGACTACAAAATATTTTAAGTGTCGCTGGTTACTGATTTGTACTGACTGAAAATATTCTAAGTGTCAGGTTACTGATTTGTACTGCTTCAAAATATTCTAAGTGTCAGTGGTTATGATTTGTACTGACTGAAAAATTTTCTAACCGCCGGGTCAAATCCGGCCGGGCCAGCCGGCTTGGAAGCCTCAAGGTCGGTATGAGCTGTCAGATTCAACCCCATCACCATTTGGACCACTTCCCGACATAGGAAATTCACCAAATTCGGCCTGAACTCAGAGGGCAGGCCCCCCTCGAAGGCCAGGCATTCGGCAGAACCGCCGGGACAAATACGACTGTGCTACCCGGCCCCGAAGCCTCAAAGTCGGTATGAGCAGTTAGGTTCACTCCCAAACCCGTTTGGACCACGTCCCGACTTAGGAATTCACCAAATTCGGCCTGAACTTAGACAACAGTCCCCCCTCGAAGGCGTGACAGTCGGCGGAACCGCCGGATCAAATCCGGCTGAGCTACCGGTCTTGGAAGCCCCAAAGTCGGTATGAGCTGTCAGGTTCACTCCCATCCCCGTTTGGACCACTTCCCGACTTAGGAAATTCCCAAATTCGGCCTGAACTCACAGGGCAGTCCCCCCTCGAAGGCGAGACAGTCGGCGGAACCGCCGGATCAAATCCGGCTGAGCTACCCGGCCGAAGCCTCAAAGTCGGTATGAGCAGTCAGGTTCACTCCCATCCCCGTTTGGGCCAATTCCCGACTTAGGAAATTCGCCAAATTCGGCCTGAACTTATTCAACAGTCCCCCTCGAAGGCGTGGAAGTCGGCAGAACCGCCGGGTCAAATCCGGCTGTGCTACCCGGCTTGGAAGCCCCAAAGTCGGTATGAGCAGTCAGGTTCACTCCCATCCCCGTTTGGACCACTTCCCGACTTAGGAAATTCACCAAATTCGGCCTGAACTCAGAGGACAGGCCCCCCTCGAAGGCGTGGCAGTCGGCAGAATCGCCGGGTCAAATCCGGCTGAGCTACCCGGCCCCGAAGCCTCAAAGTCGGTATGAGCTGTCAGGTTCACTCCCTCCCCGTTTGGACCACTTCCCGACTTAGGAAATTCACCAAATTCGGCCTGAACTCAGAGCACAGTCCCCCCTCGAAGGCGTGACAGTCGGCGAAACCGCCGGATCAAATCCGGCTGAGCTACCCGGCTTGGAAGCCCCAAAGTCGGTATGAGCTGTCAGGTTCACTCCCATCCCCGTTTGGACCATTTCCCGACTTAGGAAATTCACCAAATTCGGCCTGAACTCAGAGGACAGTCCCCCCTCGAAGGCGTGAAGTCGGCAGAACCGCCGGGTCAAATCCGGCTGAGCTACCCGGCCCCGAAGCCTCAAAGTCGGTATGAGCTGTCAGGTTCACTCCCATCCCCGTTTGGACCACTTCCCGACTTAGGAAATTCACCAAATTCGGCCGGACTCAGAGGACAGTCCCCCTCGAAGGCGTGAAGTCGGCAGAACCGCCGGGTCAGATCCGGCTGGGTTACCCGGCTTGGAAGCCTCAAAGTCGGTATGAGCTGTCAGGTGCACTCCCATCCCCGTTTGGACCACTTCCCGACTTAGGAAATTCACCAAATTCGGCCTGAACTTCAGAGGACAGTCCCCGCTCGAAGGCGTGAAGTCGGCAGAATCGCCGGGTCAAATCCGGCTGAGCTACCCGCACCCGAAGCCTCAAAGTCGGTATGAGCTGTCAGGTTCACTCCCATCCCCGTTTGGACCACTTCCCGACTTAGGAAATTCGCCAAATTCGGCCTGAACTTATACAACAGTCCCCCCTCGAAGGCGTGACAGTCGGTAGAACCGCCGGATCAAATCCGGCTGAGCTACCCGGCTTGGAAGCCCCAAAGTCGGTATGAGCTGTCAGGTTCACTCCCATCCCCGTTTGGACCACTTCCCGACTTAGGAAATTCACCAAATTCGGCCTGAACTCAGAGGACAGGCCCCCCTCGAAGGCGTAGAAGTCGGCAGAACCGCCGGATCAAATCCGGCTGAGCTACCCGCACCCGAAGCCTCAAAGTCGGTATGAGCAGTCAGGTTCAGTCCCATCCCAGTTTGGGCCATTTCCCGACTTAGGAAATTCGCCAAATTCGGCCTGAACTTATACAACAGTCCCCCCTCGAAGGCGTGACAGTCGGTAGAACCGCCGGGTCAAATCCGGCTGAGCTACCCGATTTGGAAGCCTTCAAGACAAAACCCATCCGGCAATGCCACTCAAAAAGGGCCCAAATTCAGAAACACCCCCTTCAAAAGGTACCACTTCCTCGGAGACACTACCGGGACACGCTCCGCTCGGCGAAAATTAAGCCCCCACCACTAACTGAAGCCAACCGCAGCCCCAACTTCAACGGAGAAATCAGTAACCAATTCAAAAATGCACTTGGTTACTGACTTCTACTGACTCAAAAATATTCTAAGTGTCGCTGGTTACTGATTTGTACTGACTAAAAAATATTTTAAGTGTCGCTGGTTACTGATTTGTACTGACTGAAAAAAATATTCTAAGTGTCAGTGGTTAATGATTTGTACTGCTTCAAAAAATATTCTAAGTGTCGGTGGTTACTGATTTGTACTGACTGAAAAATTTTCTAACCGCCGGGTCAAATCCGGCCGGGCCAGCCGGCTTGGAAGCCTCAAGGTCGGTATGAGCTGTCAGATTCAACCCCATCACCATTTGGACCACTTCCCGACATAGGAAATTCACCAAATTCGGCCTGAACTCAGAGGGCAGGCCCCCCTCGAAGGCCAGGCATTCGGCAGAACCGCCGGGACAAATACGACTGTGCTACCCGGCCCCGAAGCCTCAAAGTCGGTATGAGCAGTTAGGTTCACTCCCAACCCCGTTTGGACCACGTCCCGACTTAGGAAATTCACCAAATTCGGCCTGAACTTAGACAACAGTCCCCCCTCGAAGGCGTGACAGTCGGCGGAACCGCCGGATCAAATCCGGCTGAGCTACCCGTCTTGGAAGCCCCAAAGTCGGTATGAGCTGTCAGGTTCACTCCCATCCCCGTTTGGACCACTTCCCGACTTAGGAAATTCACCAAATTCGGCCCGAACTTAGAGGAGAGTCCCCCCTCGAAGGCGTGACAGTCGGCGGAACCGCCGGATCAAATCCGGCTGAGCTACCCGGCTTGGAAGCCCCAAAGTCGGTATGAGCTGTCAGGTCCACTCCCATCCCCGTTTGGACCACTTCCCAACATAGGAAATTCACCAAATTCGGCCTGAACTCAGAGGGCAGGCCCCCCTCGAAGGCCAGGCATTCGGCAGAACCGCCGGGTCAAATCCGACTGTGCTACCCGGCCCCGAAGCCTCAAAGTCGGTATGAGCAGTCAGGTTTAGTCCCATCCCAGTTTGGGCCATTTCCCGACTTAGGAAATTCACCAAATTCGGCCTGAACTCAGAGGACAGCCCCCCCTCGAAGGCGTGAAGTCGGCAGAATCGCCGGGTCAAATCCGGCTGAGCTACCCGGCCCCGAAGCCTCAAAGTCGGTAAGAGCTGTCAGGTTCACTCCCATCCCCGTTTGGACCACTTCCCGACTTAGGAAATTCACCAAATTCGGCCGGAACTCAGAGGACAGTCCCCCCTCGAAGGCGTGACAGTCGGCGGAATCGCCGGGTCAGATCCGGCTGGGTTACCCGGCTTGGAAGCCTCAAAGTCGGTATGAGCTGTCAG
>NW_026868780.1:0-12694 GCF_020745735.1 Hemiscyllium ocellatum
GAGGGTCAGTGCTGAGGAGGGGGCACTGTCGGAGGGTCAGTGCTGAGGGAGTGGGCACTGTCGGAGGGTCAGTGCTGAGGGAGTGGGCACTGTCGGAGGGTCAGTGCTGAGGGAGGGGCACTGTCGGAGGGTCAGTGCTGAGGGAGGGGCACTGTCGGAGGGTCAGTGCTGAGGGAGTGCCGCACTGTCGGAGGGTCAGTGCTGAGGGAGTGCCGCACTGTCGGAGGGTCAGTGCTGAGGGAGTGGGCACTGTCGGAGGGTCAGTGCTGAGGGAGGGGCACTGTCGGAGGGTCAGTGCTGAGGGAGGGGCACTGTCGGAGGGTCATGCTGAGGGAGTGGGCACTGTCGGAGGGTCAGTGCTGAGGGAGGCCGCACTGTCGGAGGGTCAGTGCTGAGGGAGGGGGCACTGTCGGAGGGTCAGTGCTGAGGGAGGCCGCACTGTCGGAGGGTCAGTGCTGAGGGAGTGCCGCACTGTCGGAGGGTCAGTGCTGAGGGAGGGGCACTGTCGGAGGGTCAGTGCTGAGGGAGGGGCACTGTCGGAGGGTCAGTGCTGAGGGAGTGGGCACTGTCGGAGGGTCAGTGCTGAGGGAGGCCGCACTGTCGGAGGGTCAGTGCTGAGGGAGTGGGCACTGTCGGAGGGTCAGTGCTGAGGGAGGCCGCACTGTCGGAGGGTCAGTGCTGAGGGAGTGGCACTGTCGGAGGGTCAGTGCTGAGGGAGTGGGCACTGTCGGAGGGGTCAGTGCTGAGGGAGGGGCACTGTCGGAGGGTCAGTGCTGAGGGAGGGGCACTGTCGGAGGGTCAGTGCTGAGGGAGGCCGCACTGTCGGAGGGTCAGTGCTGAGGGAGTGCCGCACTGTCGGAGGGGTCAGTGCTGAGGGAGTGGGCACTGTCGGAGGGTCAGTGCTGAGGGAGTGGGCACTGTCGGAGGGTCAGTGCTGAGGGAGTGCCGCACTGTCGGAGGGTCAGTGCTGAGGGAGCGGGCACTGTCGGAGGGTCAGTGCTGAGGGAGGGGCACTGTCGGAGGGTCAGTGCTGAGGGAGGGGCACTGTCGGAGGGTCAGTGCTGAGGGAGTGCGCACTGTCGGAGGGTCAGTGCTGAGGGAGTGGGCACACTGTCGGAGGGTCAGTGCTGAGGGAGGGGCACTGTCGGAGGGTCAGTGCTGAGGGAGGGGCACTGTCGGAGGGTCAGTGCTGAGGGAGTGCCGCACTGTCGGAGGGTCAGTGCTGAGGGAGTGGGCACTGTCGGAGGGTCAGTGCTGAGGGAGGGGGCACTGTCGGAGGGTCAGTGCTGAGGGAGGGGCACTGTCGGAGGGTCAGTGCTGAGGGAGTGGGCACTGTCGGAGGGTCAGTGCTGAGGGAGGGGCACTGTCGGAGGGTCAGTGCTGAGGGAGTGGGCACTGTCGGAGGGTCAGTGCTGAGGGAGTGGGCACTGTCGGAGGGTCAGTGCTGAGGGAGTGCCGCACTGTCGGAGGGTCAGTGCTGAGGGAGTGGGCACTGTCGGAGGGTCAGTGCTGAGGGAGGCCGCACTGTCGGAGGGTCAGTGCTGAGGGAGGGGCACTGTCGGAGGGTCAGTGCTGAGGGAGTGCCGCACTGTCGGAGGGTCAGTGCTGAGGGAGTGGGGCACTGTCGGAGGGTCAGTGCTGAGGGAGGGGCACTGTCGGAGGGTCAGTGCTGAGGGAGTGGGCACTGTCGGAGGGTCAGTGCTGAGGGAGTGCCGCACTGTCGGAGGGTCAGTGCTGAGGGAGTGGGCACTGTCGGAGGGTCAGTGCTGAGGGAGGGGCACTGTCGGAGGGTCAGTGCTGAGGGAGGGGCACTGTCGGAGGGTCAGTGCTGAGGGAGTGGGCACTGTCGGAGGGTCAGTGCTGAGGGAGTGCCGCACTGTCGGAGGGTCAGTGCTGAGGGAGTGGGCACTGTCGGAGGGTCAGTGCTGAGGGAGGGGGCACTGTCGAGGGTCAGTGCTGAGGGAGTGCCGCACTGTCGGAGGGTCAGTGCTGAGGGAGTGGGCACTGTCGGAGGGTCAGTGCTGAGGGAGGGGGCACTGTCGGAGGGTCAGTGCTGAGGGAGGGGGCACTGTCGGAGGGTCAGTGCTGAGGGAGGGGGCACTGTCGGAGGGTCAGTGCTGAGGGAGTGCCGCACTGTCGGAGGGTCAGTGCTGAGGGAGTGGGCACTGTCGGAGGGTCAGTGCTGAGGGAGGGGGCACTGTCGGAGGGTCAGTGCTGAGGGAGGGCGCACTGTCGGAGGGTCAGTGCTGAGGGAGTGCCGCACTGTCGGAGGGGTCAGTGCTGAGGGAGTGGGCACTGTCGGAGGGTCAGTGCTGAGGGAGGGGCACTGTCGGAGGGTCAGTGCTGAGGGAGGGGCACTGTCGGAGGGTCAGTGCTGAGGGAGGGGGCACTGTCGGAGGGTCAGTGCTGAGGGAGGCCGCACTGTCGGAGGGTCAGTGCTGAGGGAGGGGCACTGTCGGAGGGTCAGTGCTGAGGGAGGGGGCACTGTCGGAGGGTCAGTGCTGAGGGAGGCCGCACTGTCGGAGGGTCAGTGCTGAGGAGTGGGCACTGTCGGAGGGTCAGCGCTGAGGGAGGGGCACTGTCGGAGGGTCAGTGCTGAGGGAGGGGCACTGTCGGAGGGTCAGTGCTGAGGGAGGCCGCACTGTCGGAGGGTCAGTGCTGAGGGAGGGGGCACTGTCGGAGGGTCAGTGCTGAGGGAGGGGCACTGTCGGAGGGTCAGTGCTGAGGGAGGCCGCACTGTCGGAGGGTCAGTGCTGAGGGAGTGGGCACTGTCGGAGGGTCAGTGCTGAGGGAGTGGGGCACTGTCGGAGGGTCAGTGCTGAGGGAGGGGGCACTGTCGGAGGGTCAGTGCTGAGGGAGGGGCACTGTCGGAGGGTCAGTGCTGAGGGAGTGCCGCACTGTCGGAGGGTCAGTGCTGAGGGAGGGGCACTGTCGGAGGGTCAGTGCTGAGGGAGTGGGCACTGTCGGAGGGTCAGTGCTGAGGGAGTGCCGCACTGTCGGAGGGTCAGTGCTGAGGGAGTGGGCACTGTCGGAGGGTCAGTGCTGAGGGAGTGCCGCACTGTCGGAGGGTCAGTGCTGAGGGAGTGGGCACTGTCGGAGGGTCAGTGCTGAGGGAGTGCCGCACTGTCGGAGGGTCAGTGCTGAGGGAGTGGGCACTGTCGGAGGGTCAGTGCTGAGGGAGGGGCACTGTCGGAGGGTCAGTGCTGAGGGAGTGGGCACTGTCGGAGGGTCAGTGCTGAGGGAGTGCCGCACTGTCGGAGGGTCAGTGCTGAGGGAGGCCGCACTGTCGGAGGGTCAGTGCTGAGGGAGGGGCACTGTCGGAGGGTCAGTGCTGAGGGAGTGCCGCACTGTCGGAGGGTCAGTGCTGAGGGAGTGCCGCACTGTCGGAGGGTCAGTGCTGAGGGAGGGGGCACTGTCGGAGGGTCAGTGCTGAGGGAGTGCCGCACTGTCGGAGGGTCAGTGCTGAGGGAGTGGGCGCACTGTCGGAGGGTCAGTGCTGAGGGAGGTGGGCACTGTCGGAGGGTCAGTGCTGAGGGAGTGGGCACTGTCGGAGGGTCAGTGCTGAGGGAGTGCCGCACTGTCGGAGGGTCAGTGCTGAGGGAGTGCCGCACTGTCGGAGGGTCAGTGCTGAGGGAGGGGCACTGTCGGAGGGTCAGTGCTGAGGGAGGCCGCACTGTCGGAGGGTCAGTGCTGAGGGAGTGGGCACTGTCGGAGGGTCAGTGCTGAGGGAGTGCCGCACTGTCGGAGGGTCAGTGCTGAGGGAGTGCCGCACTGTCGGAGGGTCAGTGCTGAGGGAGTGGGCACTGTCGGAGGGTCAGTGCTGAGGGAGTGGCACTGTCGGAGGGTCAGTGCTGAGGGAGTGCCGCACTGTCGGAGGGTCAGTGCTGAGGGAGGGGCACTGTCGGAGGGTCAGTGCTGAGGGAGGGGGCACTGTCGGAGGGTCAGTGCTGAGGAGGGGGCACTGTCGGAGGGTCAGTGCTGAGGGAGTGCCGCACTGTCGGAGGGTCAGTGCTGAGGAGTGGGCACTGTCGGAGGGTCAGTGCTGAGGGAGGGGGCACTGTCGGAGGGTCAGTGCTGAGGGAGGGCGCACTGTCGGAGGGTCAGTGCTGAGGGAGTGCCGCACTGTCGAGGGTCAGTGCTGAGGGAGTGGGCACTGTCGGAGGGTCAGTGCTGAGGGAGGGGGCACTGTCGGAGGGTCAGTGCTGAGGGAGGGGCACTGTCGGAGGGTCAGTGCTGAGGGAGTGGGCACTGTCGGAGGGTCAGTGCTGAGGGAGTGCCGCACTGTCGGAGGGTCAGTGCTGAGGGAGGGGGCACTGTCGAGGGTCAGTGCTGAGGGAGGGGGCACTGTCGGAGGGTCAGTGCTGAGGGAGTGCCGCACTGTCGGAGGGTCAGTGCTGAGGGAGGGGCACTGTCGGAGGGTCAGTGCTGAGGGAGGGGCACTGTCGGAGGGTCAGTGCTGAGGGAGGGGGCACTGTCGGAGGGTCAGTGCTGAGGGAGTGGGCACTGTCGGAGGGTCAGTGCTGAGGGAGTGCCGCACTGTCGGAGGGTCAGTGCTGAGGGAGGGGGCACTGTCGGAGGGTCAGTGCTGAGGGAGGGGGCACTGTCGGAGGGTCAGTGCTGAGGGAGTGCCGCACTGTCGGAGGGTCAGTGCTGAGGGAGTGGGCACTGTCGGAGGGTCAGTGCTGAGGGAGGGGGCACTGTCGGAGGGTCAGTGCTGAGGGAGGGGGCACTGTCGGAGGGTCAGTGCTGAGGGAGGGGCACTGTCGGAGGGTCAGTGCTGAGGGAGTGCCGCACTGTCGGAGGGTCAGTGCTGAGGGAGTGGGCACTGTCGGAGGGTCAGTGCTGAGGGAGGGGGCACTGTCGGAGGGTCAGTGCTGAGGGAGGGCCGCACTGTCGGAGGGTCAGTGCTGAGGGAGTGGGCACTGTCGGAGGGTCAGTGCTGAGGGAGGGGCACTGTCGGAGGGTCAGTGCTGAGGAGGGGGCACTGTCGGAGGGTCAGTGCTGAGGGAGTGCCGCACTGTCGGAGGGTCAGTGCTGAGGGAGGGGGCACTGTCGGAGGGTCAGTGCTGAGGGAGGGGGCACTGTCGGAGGGTCAGTGCTGAGGGAGGGCCGCACTGTCGGAGGGTCAGTGCTGAGGGAGTGGGCACTGTCGGAGGGTCAGTGCTGAGGGAGGGGGCACTGTCGGAGGGTCAGTGCTGAGGGAGGGGGCACTGTCGGAGGGTCAGTGCTGAGGGAGGGGCACTGTCGGAGGGTCAGTGCTGAGGGAGTGCCGCACTGTCGGAGGGTCAGTGCTGAGGGAGGGGGCACTGTCGGAGGGTCAGTGCTGAGGGAGGGGGCACTGTCGGAGGGTCAGTGCTGAGGGAGGGGCACTGTCGGAGGGTCAGTGCTGAGGGAGTGCCGCACTGTCGGAGGGTCAGTGCTGAGGGAGGGGGCACTGTCGGAGGGTCAGTGCTGAGGGAGGCCGCACTGTCGGAGGGTCAGTGCTGAGGGAGTGGGCACTGTCGGAGGGTCAGTGCTGAGGGAGGGGGCACTGTCGGAGGGTCAGTGCTGAGGGAGGGGGCACTGTCGGAGGGTCAGTGCTGAGGGAGGGGCACTGTCGGAGGGTCAGTGCTGAGGGAGTGCCGCACTGTCGGAGGGTCAGTGCTGAGGGAGTGGGCACTGTCGGAGGGTCAGTGCTGAGGGAGGGGGCACTGTCGGAGGGTCAGTGCTGAGGGAGTGCCGCACTGTCGGAGGGTCAGTGCTGAGGGAGTGGGCACTGTCGGAGGGTCAGTGCTGAGGGAGGGGCACTGTCGGAGGGTCAGTGCTGAGGGAGGGCGCACTGTCGGAGGGTCAGTGCTGAGGGAGGGCACTGTCGGAGGGTCAGTGCTGAGGGAGTGCCGCACTGTCGGAGGGTCAGTGCTGAGGGAGTGGGCACTGTCGGAGGGTCAGTGCTGAGGGAGGGGGCACTGTCGGAGGGTCAGTGCTGAGGGAGGGCCGCACTGTCGGAGGGTCAGTGCTGAGGGAGTGGGCACTGTCGGAGGGTCAGTGCTGAGGGAGGGGGCACTGTCGGAGGGTCAGTGCTGAGGGAGGGGCACTGTCGGAGGGTCAGTGCTGAGGGAGTGCCGCACTGTCGGAGGGTCAGTGCTGAGGGAGGGGGCACTGTCGGAGGGTCAGTGCTGAGGGAGGGGCACTGTCGGAGGGTCAGTGCTGAGGGAGGGGGCACTGTCGGAGGGTCAGTGCTGAGGGAGTGCCGCACTGTCGGAGGGTCAGTGCTGAGGGAGGGGGCACTGTCGGAGGGTCAGTGCTGAGGGAGTGCCGCACTGTCGGAGGGTCAGTGCTGAGGGAGTGGGCACTGTCGGAGGGTCAGTGCTGAGGGAGGGGCACTGTCGGAGGGTCAGTGCTGAGGGAGGGGGCACTGTCGGAGGGTCAGTGCTGAGGGAGGGGGCACTGTCGGAGGGTCAGTGCTGAGGGAGTGGGCACTGTCGGAGGGTCAGTGCTGAGGGAGGGGCACTGTCGGAGGGTCAGTGCTGAGGGAGGGGCACTGTCGGAGGGTCAGTGCTGAGGGAGTGCCGCACTGTCGGAGGGTCAGTGCTGAGGGAGTGGGCACTGTCGGTGGGTCAGCGCTGAGGGAGGGGGCACTGTCGGAGGGTCAGTGCTGAGGGAGGGGGCACTGTCGGAGGGTCAGTGCTGAGGAGGGGGGCACTGTCGGAGGGTCAGTGCTGAGGGAGTGCCGCACTGTCGGAGGGTCAGTGCTGAGGGAGGGGGCACTGTCGGAGGGTCAGTGCTGAGGGAGGGGGCACTGTCGGAGGGTCAGTGCTGAGGGAGTGCCGCACTGTCGGAGGGTCAGTGCTGAGGGAGTGGGCACTGTCGGAGGGTCAGTGCTGAGGGAGGGGGCACTGTCGGAGGGTCAGTGCTGAGGGAGGGCACTGTCGGAGGGTCAGTGCTGAGGGAGGCCGCACTGTCGGAGGGTCAGTGCTGAGGGAGGTGGCACTGTCGGAGGGTCAGTGCTGAGGGAGGGGGCACTGTCGGAGGGTCAGTGCTGAGGGAGGCCGCACTGTCGGAGGGTCAGTGCTGAGGGAGTGGGCACTGTCGGAGGGTCAGTGCTGAGGGAGGGGCACTGTCGGAGGGTCAGTGCTGAGGGAGGGGGCACTGTCGGAGGGTCAGTGCTGAGGGAGGGGGCACTGTCGGAGGGTCAGTGCTGAGGGAGTGGGCACTGTCGGAGGGTCAGTGCTGAGGGAGGGGCACTGTCGGAGGGTCAGTGCTGAGGGAGGGGCACTGTCGGAGGGTCAGTGCTGAGGGAGGGGGCACTGTCGGAGGGTCAGTGCTGAGGGAGTGGGCACTGTCGGAGGGTCAGTGCTGAGGGAGGCCGCACTGTCGGAGGGTCAGTGCTGAGGGAGGGGCACTGTCGGAGGGTCAGTGCTGAGGGAGGGCACTGTCGGAGGGTCAGTGCTGAGGGAGTGGGCACTGTCGGAGGGTCAGTGCTGAGGGAGGGGCACTGTCGGAGGGTCAGTGCTGAGGGAGTGCCGCACTGTCGGAGGGTCAGTGCTGAGGGAGGGGGCACTGTCGGAGGGTCAGTGCTGAGGGAGGGGGCACTGTCGGAGGGTCAGTGCTGAGGGAGTGCCGCACTGTCGGAGGGTCAGTGCTGAGGGAGTGGGCACTGTCGGAGGGTCAGTGCTGAGGGAGGGGGCACTGTCGGAGGGTCAGTGCTGAGGGAGGGGGCGCACTGTCGGAGGGTCAGTGCTGAGGGAGGGGGCACTGTCGGAGGGTCAGTGCTGAGGGAGTGGGCACTGTCGGAGGGTCAGTGCTGAGGGAGTGGGCACTGTCGGAGGGTCAGTGCTGAGGGAGTGGGCACTGTCGGAGGGTCAGTGCTGAGGGAGTGGGCACTGTCGGAGGGTCAGTGCTGAGGGAGTGGGCACTGTCGGAGGGTCAGTGCTGAGGAGTGGGCACTGTCGGAGGGTCAGTGCTGAGGGAGGGGGCACTGTCGGAGGGTCAGTGCTGAGGGAGTGGGCACTGTCGGAGGGTCAGTGCTGAGGGAGGCCGCACTGTCGGAGGGTCAGTGCTGAGGGAGGGGGCACTGTCGGAGGGTCAGTGCTGAGGGAGTGGGCACTGTCGGAGGGTCAGTGCTGAGGGAGTGCCGCACTGTCGGAGGGTCAGTGCTGAGGGAGTGCCGCACTGTCGGAGGGTCAGTGCTGAGGGAGGGGGCACTGTCGGAGGGTCAGTGCTGAGGGAGGGCGCACTGTCGGAGGGTCAGTGCTGAGGGAGGGGCACTGTCGGAGGGTCAGTGCTGAGGGAGGGGCACTGTCGGAGGGTCAGTGCTGAGGGAGGGGGCACTGTCGGAGGGTCAGTGCTGAGGGAGGGGCACTGTCGGAGGGTCAGTGCTGAGGGAGGCCGCACTGTCGGAGGGTCAGTGCTGAGGGAGTGCCGCACTGTCGGAGGGTCAGTGCTGAGGGAGGGGGCACTGTCGGAGGGTCAGTGCTGAGGGAGGGCCGCACTGTCGGAGGGTCAGTGCTGAGGGAGTGGGCACTGTCGGAGGGTCAGTGCTGAGGGAGGGGGCACTGTCGGAGGGTCAGTGCTGAGGGAGGGGGCACTGTCGGAGGGTCAGTGCTGAGGGAGGGGCACTGTCGGAGGGTCAGTGCTGAGGGAGTGCCGCACTGTCGGAGGGTCAGTGCTGAGGGAGGGGGCACTGTCGGAGGGTCAGTGCTGAGGGAGGGGCACTGTCGGAGGGTCAGTGCTGAGGGAGGCCGCACTGTCGGAGGGTCAGTGCTGAGGGAGTGGGCACTGTCGGAGGGTCAGTGCTGAGGGAGGGGCACTGTCGGAGGGTCAGTGCTGAGGGAGGGGGCACTGTCGGAGGGTCAGTGCTGAGGGAGGGGGCACTGTCGGAGGGTCAGTGCTGAGGGAGTGCCGCACTGTCGGAGGGTCAGTGCTGAGGGAGGGGCACTGTCGGAGGGTCAGTGCTGAGGGAGTGGGCACTGTCGGAGGGTCAGTGCTGAGGGAGTGCCGCACTGTCGGAGGGTCAGTGCTGAGGGAGGTGGGCACTGTCGGAGGGTCAGTGCTGAGGGAGGGGGCACTGTCGGAGGGTCAGTGCTGAGGGAGGGGGCACTGTCGGAGGGTCAGTGCTGAGGGAGTGCCGCACTGTCGGAGGGTCAGTGCTGAGGGAGGGGCACTGTCGGAGGGTCAGTGCTGAGGGAGGGGGCACTGTCGGAGGGTCAGTGCTGAGGGAGTGCCGCACTGTCGGAGGGTCAGTGCTGAGGGAGTGGGCACTGTCGGAGGGTCAGCGCTGAGGGAGGGGGCACTGTCGGAGGGTCAGTGCTGAGGGAGGGGCACTGTCGGAGGGTCAGTGCTGAGGGAGGGGCACTGTCGGAGGGTCAGTGCTGAGGGAGTGCCGCACTGTCGGAGGGTCAGTGCTGAGGGAGGGGGCACTGTCGGAGGGTCAGTGCTGAGGGAGGGGCACTGTCGGAGGGTCAGTGCTGAGGGAGGGGCACTGTCGGAGGGTCAGTGCTGAGGGAGTGCCGCACTGTCGGAGGGTCAGTGCTGAGGGAGGCCGCACTGTCGGAGGGTCAGTGCTGAGGGAGGGGGCACTGTCGGAGGGTCAGTGCTGAGGGAGGGGGCACTGTCGGAGGGTCAGTGCTGAGGGAGGGGCACTGTCGGAGGGTCAGTGCTGAGGGAGGGGGCACTGTCGGAGGGTCAGTGCTGAGGGAGGGGCACTGTCGGAGGGTCAGTGCTGAGGGAGTGGGCACTGTCGGAGGGTCAGTGCTGAGGGAGGGGCACTGTCGGAGGGTCAGTGCTGAGGGAGGGGCACTGTCGGAGGGTCAGTGCTGAGGGAGTGGGCACTGTCGGGGTCAGTGCTGAGGGAGGGGGCACTGTCGGAGGGTCAGTGCTGAGGGAGGGGCACTGTCGGAGGGTCAGTGCTGAGGGAGGGGGCACTGTCGGAGGGTCAGTGCTGAGGGAGTGGGCACTGTCGGAGGGTCAGTGCTGAGGGAGGCCGCACTGTCGGAGGGTCAGTGCTGAGGGAGGCCGCACTGTCGGAGGGTCAGTGCTGAGGGAGTGGGCACTGTCGGAGGGTCAGTGCTGAGGGAGTGGGCACTGTCGGAGGGTCAGTGCTGAGGGAGTGGGCACTGTCGGAGGGTCAGTGCTGAGGGAGGCCGCACTGTCGGAGGGTCAGTGCTGAGGGAGGGGGCACTGTCGGAGGGTCAGTGCTGAGGGAGTGCCGCACTGTCGGAGGGTCAGTGCTGAGGGAGTGGGGCACTGTCGGAGGGTCAGTGCTGAGGGAGGGGCACTGTCGGAGGGTCAGTGCTGAGGGAGTGCCGCACTGTCGGAGGGTCAGTGCTGAGGGAGGGGCACTGTCGGAGGGTCAGTGCTGAGGGAGGGGCACTGTCGGAGGGTCAGTGCTGAGGGAGGCCGCACTGTCGGAGGGTCAGTGCTGAGGGAGGGGCACTGTCGGAGGGTCAGTGCTGAGGGAGGGGGCACTGTCGGAGGGTCAGTGCTGAGGGAGGGGGGCACTGTCGGAGGGTCAGTGCTGAGGGAGGGGGCACTGTCGGAGGGTCAGTGCTGAGGGAGGCCGCACTGTCGGAGGGTCAGTGCTGAGGGGGGGGCACTGTCGGAGGGTCAGTGCTGAGGGAGGGGCACTGTCGGAGGGTCAGTGCTGAGGGAGGCCGCACTGTCGGAGGGTCAGTGCTGAGGGAGTGGGCACTGTCGGAGGGTCAGTGCTGAGGGAGGGGGCACTGTCGGAGGGTCAGTGCTGAGGGAGGGGGCACTGTCGGAGGGTCAGTGCTGAGGGAGGGGCACTGTCGGAGGGTCAGTGCTGAGGGAGGCCGCACTGTCGGAGGGTCAGTGCTGAGGGAGGGGGCACTGTCGGAGGGTCAGTGCTGAGGGAGGGGCACTGTCGGAGGGTCAGTGCTGAGGGAGGCCGCACTGTCGGAGGGTCAGTGCTGAGGGAGTGGGCACTGTCGGAGGGTCAGCGCTGAGGGAGGGGGCACTGTCGGAGGGTCAGTGCTGAGGGAGGGGGCGCACTGTCGGAGGGTCAGTGCTGAGGGAGTGGGCACTGTCGGAGGGTCAGTGCTGAGGGAGTGCCGCACTGTCGGAGGGTCAGTGCTGAGGGAGGGGGCACTGTCGGAGGGTCAGTGCTGAGGGAGGGGGCACTGTCGGAGGGTCAGTGCTGAGGGAGTGGGCACTGTCGGAGGGTCAGTGCTGAGGGAGTGGGCACTGTCGGAGGGTCAGTGCTGAGGGAGGCCGCACTGTCGGAGGGTCAGTGCTGAGGGAGGGGCACTGTCGGAGGGTCAGTGCTGAGGGAGTGGCACTGTCGGAGGGTCAGTGCTGAGGGAGTGCCGCCCTGTCGGCGGGTCAGTGCTGAGGGAGTGGGGCACTGTCGGAGGGTCAGTGCTGAGGGAGGGCGCACTGTCGGAGGGTCAGTGCTGAGGGAGTGGGCACTGTCGGAGGGTCAGTGCTGAGGGAGGGGCACTGTCGGAGGGTCAGTGCTGAGGGAGGGGCACTGTCGGAGGGTCAGTGCTGAGGGAGTGGGCACTGTCGGAGGGTCAGTGCTGAGGGAGTGCCGCACTGTCGGAGGGTCAGTGCTGAGGGAGTGGGGCACTGTCGGAGGGTCAGTGCTGAGGGAGGGGCACTGTCGGAGGGTCAGTGCTGAGGGAGTGGGCACTGTCGGAGGGTCAGTGCTGAGGGAGTGGGCACTGTCGGAGGGTCAGTGCTGAGGGAGTGGGCACTGTCGGAGGGTCAGTGCTGAGGGAGTGGGCACTGTCGGAGGGTCAGTGCTGAGGGAGTGGGCACTGTCGGAGGGTCAGTGCTGAGGGAGTGCCGCACTGTCGGAGGGTCAGTGCTGAGGGAGTGGGCACTGTCGGAGGGTCAGTGCTGAGGGAGTGGCACTGTCGGAGGGTCAGTGCTGAGGGAGTGGGCACTGTCGGAGGGTCAGTGCTGAGGGAGTGGGCACTGTCGGAGGGTCAGTGCTGAGGGAGTGGGCACTGTCGGAGGGTCAGTGCTGAGGGAGTGCCGCACTGTCGGAGGGTCAGTGCTGAGGGAGTGGGCACTGTCGGAGGGTCAGTGCTGAGGGAGTGGGCACTGTCGGAGGGTCAGTGCTGAGGGAGTGGGCACTGTCGGAGGGTCAGTGCTGAGGGAGGGGCACTGTCGGAGGGTCAGTGCTGAGGGAGGGGCACTGTCGGAGGGTCAGTGCTGAGGGAGTGGGCACTGTCGGAGGGTCAGTGCTGAGGGAGGGGGCACTGTCGGAGGGTCAGTGCTGAGGGAGTGCCGCACTGTCGGAGGGTCAGTGCTGAGGGAGGGGCACTGTCGGAGGGTCAGTGCTGAGGAGGGGGCACTGTCGGAGGGTCAGTGCTGAGGGAGTGGGCACTGTCGGAGGGTCAGTGCTGAGGGAGGGGCACTGTCGGAGGGTCAGTGCTGAGGGAGGCCGCACTGTCGGAGGGTCAGTGCTGAGGAGGGGGCACTGTCGGAGGGTCAGTGCTGAGGAGTGGGCACTGTCGGAGGGTCAGTGCTGAGGGAGTGGGCACTGTCGGAGGGTCAGTGCTGAGGGAGTGGGCACTGTCGGAGGGTCAGTGCTGAGGGAGGCCGCACTGTCGGAGGGTCAGTGCTGAGGGAGGGGGCACTGTCGGAGGGTCAGTGCTGAGGGAGTGGCACTGTCGGAGGGTCAGTGCTGAGGGAGGCCGCACTGTCGGAGGGTCAGTGCTGAGGGAGGGGGCACTGTCGGAGGTCAGTG
>NW_026868781.1:0-12595 GCF_020745735.1 Hemiscyllium ocellatum
CAAAGTCGGTATGAGCAGTCAGGTTCAGTCCCATCCCAGTTTGGGCCATTTCCCGACTTAGGAAATTTCACCAAATTCGGCCTGAACTCAGAGGACAGTCCCCCCTCGAAGGCGTGACAGTCGGCGGAATCGCCGGGTCAGATCCGGCTGGGTTACCCGGCCCCGAAGCCTCAAAGGTCGGTATGAGCTGTCAGGTGCACTCCCATTCCCCGTTTGGACCACTTCCCGACTTAGGAAATTACCAAATTCGGCCTGAACTCAGAGGACAGTCCCCGCTCGAGGGCGTGACAGTCGGCAGAATCGCCGGGTCAAATCCGGCTGAGCTACCCGCGCCCGAAGCCTCAAAGTCGGTATGAGCTGTCAGGTTCACTCCCATCCCCGTTTGGACCACTTCCCGACTTAGGAAATTCCCAAAATTCGGCCTGAACTTATACAACAGTCCCCCCTCGAAGGCGTGACAGTCGGTAGAACCGCCGGATCAAATCCGGCTGAGCTACCCGGCTTGGAACCCCAAAGTCGGTATGAGCTGTCAGGTTCACTCCCATCCCCGTTTGGACCACTTCCCGACTTAGGAAATTCGCCAAATTCGGCCTGAACTTATACAACAGTCCCCCCTCGAAGGCGTGACAGTCGGTAGAACCGCCGGATCAAATCCGGCTGAGCTACCCGGCTTGGAAGCCCCAAAGTCGGTATGAGCTGTCAGGTTCACTCCCACCCCGTTTGGACCACTTCCCGACTTAGGAAATTCACCAAATTCGGCCTGAACTCAGAGGACAGGCCCCCCTCGAAGGCGTAGAAGTCGGCAGAACCGCCGGATCAAATCCGGCTGAGCTACCCGGCCCCGAAGCCTCAAAGTCGGTATGAGCATTCAGGTTCAGTCCCATCCCAGTTTGGGCCATTTCCCGACTTAGGAAATTCGCCAAATTCGGCCTGAACTTATACAACAGTCCCCCCTCGAAGGCGTGACAGTCGGTAGAACCGCCGGGTCAAATCCGGCTGAGCTACCCGATTTGGAAGCCTTCAAGACAAAACCCATCCGGCAATGCCACTCAAAAAGGGCCCAAATTCAGAAACACCCCCTTCAAAAGGTACCACTTCCTCGGAGACACTACCGGGACACGCTCCGCTCGGCGAAAATTAAGCCCCCACCACTAACTGAAGCCAACCGCAGCCCCAACTTCAACGGAGAAATCAGTAACCAATTCAAAAATGCACTTGGTTACTGACTTCTACTGACTCAAAAATATTCAAGTGTCGCTGGTTACTGATTTGTACTGACTAAAAAAATATTTTAAGTGTCGCTGGTTACTGATTTGTACTGCTGAAAAATATTCTAAGTGTCAGTGGTTCCTGATTTGTACTGCTTCATCAAAAATATTCTAAGTGTCCAGTGGTTACTGATTTGTACTGACTGAAAAATTTTCTAACCGCCGGGTCAAATCCGGCCGGGCCAGCCGGCTTGGAAGCCTCAAGGTCGGTATGAGCTGTCAGATTCAACCCCATCACCATTTGGACCACTTCCCGACATAGGAAATTCACCAAATTCGGCCTGAACTCAGAGGGCAGGCCCCCCTCGAAGGCCAGGCATTCGGCAGAACCGCCGGGACAAATACGACTGTGCTACCCGGCCCCGAAGCCTCAAAGTCGGTATGAGCAGTTAGGTTCACTCCCAACCCCGTTTGGACCACGTCCCGACTTAGGAAATTCACCAAATTCGGCCTGAACTTAGACAACAGTCCCCCCTCGAAGGCGTGACAGTCGGCGGAACCGCCGGATCAAATCCGGCTGAGCTACCCGTCTTGGAAGCCCCAAAGTCGGTATGAGCTGTCAGGTTCACTCCCATCCCCGTTTGGACCACTTCCCGACTTAGGAAATTCACCAAATTCGGCCCGAACTTAGAGGAGAGTCCCCCCTCGAAGGCGTGACAGTCGGCGGAACCGCCGGATCAAATCCGGCTGAGCTACCCGCACCCGAAGCCTCAAAGTCGGTATGAGCTGTCAGGTTCACTCCCATCCCCGTTTGGACCACTTCCCAACATAGGAAATTCACCAAATTCGGCCTGAACTCAGAGGACAGGCCCCCCTCGAAGGCGTGAAGTCGGCAGAACCGCCGGGTCAAATCCGACTGTGCTACCCGGCACCGAAGCCTCAAAGTCGGTATGAGCAGTCAGGTTCACTCCCATCCCCGTTTGGACCACTTCCCGACTTAGGAAATTCACCAAATTCGGCCTGAACTCAGAGACAGTCCCCCCTCGAAGGCGTGGAAGTCGGCAGAATCGCCGGATCAAATCCGGCTGAGCTACCCGGCCCCGAAGCCTCAAAGTCGGTATGAGCTGTCAGGTTCACTCCCATCCCCGTTTGGACCACTTCCCGACTTAGGAAATTCGCCAAATTCGGCCTGAACTTATAGGACAGTCCCCCCTCGAAGGCGTGACAGTCGGTAGAACGCCGGATCAAATCCGGCTGAGCTACCCGGCTTGGAAGCCCCAAAGTCGGTATGAGCTGTCAGGTTCACTCCCATCCCCGTTTGGACCACTTCCCGACTTAGGAAATTCGCCAAATTCGGCCTGAACTTATACAACAGTCCCCCCTCGAAGGCGTGACAGTCGGTAGAACCGCCGGATCAAATCCGGCTGAGCTACCCGGCTTGGAAGCCCCAAAGTCGGTATGAGCTGTCAGGTTCACTCCCATCCCCGTTTGGACCACTTCCCGACTTAGGAAATTCACCAAATTCGGCCTGAACTCAGAGGACAGGCCCCCCTCGAAGGCGTAGAAGTCGGCAGAACCGCCGGATCAAATCCGGCTGAGCTACCCGGCCCCGAAGCCTCAAAGTCGGTATGAGCAGTCAGGTTCAGTCCCATCCCAGTTTGGGCCATTTCCCGACTTAGGAAATTCGCCAAATTCGGCCTGAACTTATACAACAGTCCCCCCTCGAAGGCGTGACAGTCGGTAGAACCGCCGGGTCAAATCCGGCTGAGCTACCCGATTTGGAAGCCTTCAAGACAAAACCCATCCGGCAATGCCACTCAAAAAGGGCCCAAATTCAGAAACACCCCCTTCAAAAGGTACCACTTCCTCGGAGACACTACCGGGACACGCTCCGCTCGGCGAAATTTAAGCCCCCACCACTAACTGAAGCCAACCGCAGCCCCAACTTCAACGGAGAAATCAGTAACCAATTCAAAAATGCACTTGGTTACTGACTTCTACTGACTCAAAAATATTCTAAGTGTCGTGGTTACTGATTTGTACTGACTAAAAATATTTTAAGTGTCGCTGGTTACTGATTTGTACTGCTTCAAAAAATTCTAAGTGTCAGTGGTTACTGATTTGTACTGACTGAAAAATTTTCTAACCGCCGGGTCAAATCCGGCCGGGCCAGCCGGCTTGGAAGCCTCAAGGTCGGTATGAGCTGTCAGATTCAACCCCATCACCATTTGGACCACTTCCCGACATAGGAAATTCACCAAATTCGGCCTGAACTCAGAGGGCAGGCCCCCCTCGAAGGCCAGGCATTCGGCAGAACCGCCGGGACAAATACGACTGTGCTACCCGGCCCCGAAGCCTCAAAGTCGGTATGAGCAGTTAGGTTCACTCCCAACCCCGTTTGGACCACGTCCCGACTTAGGAAATTCACCAAATTCGGCCTGAACTTAGACAACAGTCCCCCCTCGAAGGCGTGACAGTCGGCGGAACCGCCGGATCAAATCCGGCTGAGCTACCCGTCTTGGAAGCCCCAAAGTCGGTATGAGCTGTCAGGTTCACTCCCATCCCCGTTTGGACCACTTCCCGACTTAGGAAATTCACCAAATTCGGCCCGAACTTAGAGGAGAGTCCCCCCTCGAAGGCGTGACAGTCGGCGGAACCGCCGGATCAAATCCGGCTGAGCTACCCGGCTTGGAAGCCCCAAAGTCGGTATGAGCTGTCAGGTCCACTCCCATCCCCGTTTGGACCACTTCCCAACATAGGAAATTCACCAAATTCGGCCTGAACTCAGAGGGCAGGCCCCCCTCGAAGGCCAGGCAGTCGGCAGAACCGCCGGGTCAAATCCGACTGTGCTACCCGGCCCCGAAGCCTCAAAGTCGGTATGAGCAGTCAGGTTCACTCCCATCCCAGTTTGGACCACTTCCCGACTTAGGAAATTCACCAAATTCGGCCTGAACTCAGAGGACAGCCCCCCTCGAAGGCGTGAAGTCGGCAGAATCGCCGGGTCAAATCCGGCTGAGCTACCCGGCCTTGAAGCCTCAAAGTCGGTATGAGCTGTCAGGTTCACTCCCATCCCCGTTTGGACCACTTCCCGACTTAGGAAATTCACCAAATTCGGCCTGAACTCAGAGACAGTCCCCCCTCGAAGGCGTGACAGTCGGCGGAATCGCCGGGTCAAATCCGGCTGAGCTACCCGGCTTGGAAGCCCCAAAGTCGGTATGAGCTGTCAGGTTCACTCCCATCCCCGTTTGGACCACTTCCCGACTTAGGAAATTCACCAAATTCGGCCTGAACATATACAACCGTCCCCCCTCGAAGGCGTGAAGTCGGCAGAACCGCCGGGTCAAATCCGGCTGAGCTACCCGCATCCGAAGCCTCAAAGTCGGTATGAGCTGTCAGGTTCACTCCCATCCCCGTTTGGACCACTTCCCGACTTAGGAAATTCACCAAATTCGGCCTGAACTTATACAACAGTCCCCCCTCGAAGGCGTGACAGTCGGTAGAACCGCCGGATCAAATCCGGCTGAGCTACCCGGCTTGGAAGCCCCAAAGTCGGTATGAGCTGTCAGGTTCACTCCCATCCCCGTTTGGACCATTTCCCGACTTAGGAAATTCACCAAATTCGGCCTGAACTCAGAGAACAGGCCCCCCTCGAAGGCGTGACAGTCGGTAGAACCGCCGGATCAAATCCGGCTGTGCTACCCGGCTTGGAAGCCCCAAAGTCGGTATGAGCTGTCAGGTTCACTCCCATCCCCGTTTGGACCACTTCCCGACTTAGGAAATTCACCAAATTCGGCCTGAACTCAGAGGACAGTCCCCCCTCGAAGGCGTGACAGTCGGGAACCGCCGGATCAAATCCGGCTGAGCTACCCGGCTCGAAGCCTCAAAGTCGGTATGAGCTGTCAGGTTCACTCCCATCCCCGTTTGGACCACTTCCCGACTTAGGAAATTCACCAAATTCGGCCTGAACTCAGAGGACAGCTCCCCCTCGAAGGCGTGAAGTCGGCAGAACCGCCGGGTCAAATCCGGCTGAGCTACCCGGCCCGAAGCCTCAAAGTCGGTATGAGCTGTCAGGTTCACTCCCATCCCCGTTTGGACCACTTCCCGACTTAGGAAATTCACCATATTCGGCCTGAACTCAGAGGACAGTCCCCCCTCGAAGGCGTGACAGTCGGCAGAATCGCCGGGTCAAATCCGGCTGAGCTACCCGGCTTGGAAGCCTCAAAGTCGGTATGAGCTGTCAGGTTCACTCCCATCCCCGTTTGGACCACTTCCCGACTTAGGAAATTCACCAAATTCGGCCTGAACTTATACCACAGTCCCCCCTCGAAGGCGTGGCAGTCGGTAGAACCGCCGGGTCAAATCCGGCTGAGCTACCCGGCCCCGAAGCCTCAAAGTCGGTATGAGCTGTCAGGTTCACTCCCATCCCCGTTTGGACCACTTCCCGACTTAGGAAATTCGCCAAATTCGGCCTGAACTCATAGGACAGTCCCCCCTCGAAGGCGTGACAGTCGGTAGAACCGCCGGATCAAATCCGGCTGAGCTACCCGGCTTGAAGCCTCAAAGTCGGTATGAGCTGTCAGGTTCACTCCCATCCCCGTTTGGACCACTTCCCGACTTAGGAAATTCACCAAATTCGGCCTGAACTCATACGACAGTCCCCCCTCGAAGGCGTGACAGTCGGTAGAACCGCCGGATCAAATCCGGCTGAGCTACCCGGCTTGGAAGCCCCAAAGTCGGTATGAGCTGTCAGGTTCACTCCCATCCCCGTTTGGACCACTTCCCGACTTAGGAAATTAACCAAATTCGGCCTGAACTCAGAGGACAGTCCCCCCTCGAAGGCGTGGAAGTCGGCAGAATCGCCGGGTCAAATCCGGCTGAGCTACCCGCACCCGAAGCCTCAAAGTCGGTATGAGCTGTCAGGTTCACTCCCATCCCCGTTTGGACCACTTCCCGACTTAGGAAATTCGCCAAATTCGGCCTGAACTTATACAACAGTCCCCCCTCGAAGGCGTGACAGTCGGTAGAACCGCCGGATCAAATCCGGCTGAGCTACCCGGCTTGGAAGCCCCAAAGTCGGTATGAGCTGTCAGGTTCACTCCCATCCCCGTTTGGACCACTTCCCGACTTAGGAAATTCGCCAAATTCGGCCTGAACTTATACAACAGTCCCCCCTCGAAGGCGTGACAGTCGGTAGAACCGCCGGATCAAATCCGGCTGAGCTACCCGGCTTGGAAGCCCCAAAGTCGGTATGAGCTGTCAGGTTCACTCCCATCCCCGTTTGGACCACTTCCCGACTTAGGAAATTCACCAAATTCGGCCTGAACTCAGAGGACAGGCCCCCCTCGAAGGCGTAGAAGTCGGCAGAACCGCCGGATCAAATCCGGCTGAGCTACCCGGCCCCGAAGCCTCAAAGTCGGTATGAGCAGTCAGGTTCAGTCCCATCCCAGTTTGGGCCATTTCCCGACTTAGGAAATTCGCCAAATTCGGCCTGAACTTATACAACAGTCCCCCCTCGAAGGCGTGACAGTCGGTAGAACCGCCGGGTCAAATCCGGCTGAGCTACCCGATTTGGAAGCCTTCAAGACAAAACCCATCCGGCAATGCCACTCAAAAAGGGCCCAAATTCAGAAACACCCCCTTCAAAAGGTACCACTTCCTCGGAGACACTACCGGGACACGCTCCGCTCGGCGAAAATTAAGCCCCCACCACTAACTGAAGCCAACCGCAGCCCCAACTTCAACGGAGAAATCAGTAACCAATTCAAAAATGCACTTGGTTACTGACTTCTACTGACTCAAAAATATTCTAAGTGTCGCTGGTTACTGATTTGTACTGACTAAAAAATATTTTAAGTGTCGCTGGTTACTGATTTGTACTGCTGAAAAATATTCTAAGTGTCAGTGGTTACTGATTTGTACTGACTGAAAAATTTTCTAACCGCCGGGTCAAATCCGGCCGGGCCAGCCGGCTTGGAAGCCTCAAGGTCGGTATGAGCTGTCAGATTCAACCCCATCACCATTTGGACCACTTCCCGACATAGGAAATTCACCAAATTCGGCCTGAACTCAGAGGGCAGGCCCCCCTCGAAGGCCAGGCATTCGGCAGAACCGCCGGGACAAATACGACTGTGCTACCCGGCCCCGAAGCCTCAAAGTCGGTATGAGCAGTTAGGTTCACTCCCAACCCCGTTTGGACCACGTCCCGACTTAGGAAATTCACCAAATTCGGCCTGAACTTAGACAACAGTCCCCCCTCGAAGGCGTGACAGTCGGCGGAACCGCCGGATCAAATCCGGCTGAGCTACCCGTCTTGGAAGCCCCAAAGTCGGTATGAGCTGTCAGGTTCACTCCCATCCCCGTTTGGACCACTTCCCGACTTAGGAAATTCACCAAATTCGGCCCGAACTTAGAGGAGAGTCCCCCCTCGAAGGCGTGACAGTCGGCGGAACCGCCGGATCAAATCCGGCTGAGCTACCCGGCTTGGAAGCCCCAAAGTCGGTATGAGCTGTCAGGTCCACTCCCATCCCCGTTTGGACCACTTCCCAACATAGGAAATTCACCAAATTCGGCCTGAACTCAGAGGGCAGGCCCCCCTCGAAGGCCAGGCATTCGGCAGAACCGCCGGGTCAAATCCGACTGTGCTACCCGGCCCCGAAGCCTCAAAGTCGGTATGAGCAGTCAGGTTCAGTCCCATCCCAGTTTGGGCCATTTCCCGACTTAGGAAATTCACCAAATTCGGCCTGAACTCAGAGGACAGCCCCCCCTCGAAGGCGTGGAAGTCGGCAGAATCGCCGGGTCAAATCCGGCTGAGCTACCCGGCCCCCGAAGCCTCAAAGTCGGTATGAGCTGTCAGGTTCACTCCCATCCCCGTTTGGACCACTTCCCGACTTAGGAAATTCACCAAATTCGGCCGGAACTCAGAGGACAGTGCCCCCTCGAAGGCGTGACAGTCGGCGGAATCGCCGGGTCAGATCCGGCTGGGTTACCCGGCTTGGAAGCCTCAAAGTCGGTATGAGCTGTCAGGTGCACTCCCATCCCCGTTTGGACCACTTCCCGACTTAGGAAATTAACCAAATTCGGCCTGAACTCAGAGGACAGTCCCCGCTCGAAGGCGTGGAAGTCGGCAGAATCGCCGGGTCAAATCCGGCTGAGCTACCCGCATCCGAAGCCTCAAAGTCGGTATGAGCTGTCAGGTTCACTCCCATCCCCGTTTGGACCACTTCCCGACTTAGGAAATTCGCCAAATTCGGCCTGAACTTATACAACAGTCCCCCCTCGAAGGCGTGACAGTCGGTAGAACCGCCGGATCAAATCCGGCTGAGCTACCCGGCTTGGAAGCCCCAAAGTCGGTATGAGCTGTCAGGTTCACTCCCATCCCCGTTTGGACCACTTCCCGACTTAGGAAATTCGCCAAATTCGGCCTGAACTCAGAGACAGTCCCCCCTCGAAGGCGTGGACAGTCGGCAGAACCGCCGGATCAAATCCGGCTGAGCTACCCGGCTTGGAAGCCCCAAAGTCGGTATGAGCTGTCAGGTTCACTCCCATCCCCGTTTGGACCACTTCCCGACTTAGGAAATTCACCAAATTCGGCCTGAACTCAGAGGACAGGCCCCCCCTCGAAGGCGTGACAGTCGGCAGAACCGCCGGATCAAATCCGGCTGAGCTACCCGGCCCCGAAGCCTCAAAGTCGGTATGAGCAGTCAGGTTCACTCCCATCCCCGTTTGGACCACTTCCCGACTTAGGAAATTCACCAAATTCGGCCTGAACTCAGAGGACAGTCCCCCCTCGAAGGCGTGACAGTCGGCAGAACCGCCGGATCAAATCCGGCTGAGCTACCCGTCTTGGAAGCCCCAAAGTCGGTATGAGCTGTCAGGTTCACTCCCATCCCCGTTTGGACCACTTCCCGACTTAGGAAATTCACCAAATTCGGCCCGAACTTAGAGGAGAGTCCCCCCCTCGAAGGCGTGACAGTCGGCGGAACCGCCGGATCAAATCCGGCTGAGCTACCCGGCTTGGAAGCCCCAAAGTCGGTATGAGCTGTCAGGTCCACTCCCATCCCCGTTTGGACCACTTCCCAACATAGGAAATTCACCAAATTCGGCCTGAACTCAGAGGGCAGGTCCCCCTCGAAGGCCAGGCATTCGGCAGAACCGCCGGGTCAAATCCGACTGTGCTACCCGGCCCCGAAGCCTCAAAGTCGGTATGAGCAGTCAGGTTCAGTCCCATCCCAGTTTGGGCCATTTCCCGACTTAGGAAATTCACCAAATTCGGCCTGAACTCAGAGGACAAGCCCCCCTCGAAGGCGTGGAAGTCGGCAGAACCGCCGGATCAAATCCGGCTGAGCTACCCGGCTTGGAAGCCCCAAAGTCGGTATGAGCTGTCATGTTCACTCCCATCCCCGTTTGGACCACTTCCCGACTTAGGAAATTCACCAAATTCGGCCTGAACTCAGAGGACAGTCCCCGCTCGAAGGCGTGGCAGTCGGCAGAATCGCCGGGTCAAATCCGGCTGAGCTACCCTCACCCGAAGCCTCAAAGTCGGTATGAGCTGTCAGGTTCACTACCATCCCCGTTTGGACCACTTCCCGACTTAGGAAATTCAGCCAAATTCGGCCTGAACTCAGAGGACAGTCCCCCCTCGAAGGCGTGACAGTCGGTAGAACCGCCGGATCAAATCCGGCTGAGCTACCCGGCCCGGAAGCCTCAAAGTCGGTATGAGCTGTCAGGGTCACTCCCATCCCCGTTTGGACCACTTCCCGACTTAGGAAATTCGCCAAATTCGGCCTGAACTTATACAACAGTTCCCCCCTCGAAGGCGTGACAGTCGGCGGAACCGCCGGATCAAATCCGGCTGAGCTACCCGGCTTGGAAGCCTCAAAGTCGGTATGAGCTGTCAGGTTCACTCCCATCCCCGTTTGGACCACTTCCCGACTTAGGAAATTCACCAAATTCGGCCTGAACTCAGAGGACAGGCCCCGCTCGAAGGCCAGGCATTCGGCAGAATCGCCGGGTCAAATCCGGCTGAGCTACCCGGCCCCGAAGCCTCAAAGTCGGTATGAGCAGTCAGGTTCACTCCCATCCCCGTTTGGACCACTTCCCGACTTAGGAAATTCGCCAAATTCGGCCTGAACTTAGAGACAGTCCCCCCTCGAAGGCGTGACAGTCGGGAGAACCGCCGGGTCAAATCCGGCTGAGCTACCCGGCCCCGAAGCCTCAAAGTCGGTATGAGCTGTCAGGTTCACTCCCATCCCCGTTTGGACCACTTCCCGACTTAGGAAATTCACCAAATTCGGCCTGAACTCAGAGGACAGTCCCCCCTCGAAGGCGTGGACAGTCGGCAGAACCGCCGGATCAAATCCGGCTGAGCTACCCGGCTTGGAAGCCCCAAAGTCGGTATGAGCTGTCAGGTCCACTCCCATCCCCGTTTGGACCACTTCCCGACTTAGGAAATTCACCAAATTCGGCCTGAACTCAGAGGGCAGGCCCCCCTCGAAGGCGTGGCAGTCGGCAGAATCGCCGGGTCAAATCCGACTGTGCTACCCGCCCCGAAGCCTCAAAGTCGGTATGAGCTGTCAGGTTCAGTCCCATCCCAGTTTGGGCCACTTCCCGACTTAGGAAATTCACCAAATTCGGCCTGAACTTAGACAACAGCCCCCCCTCGAAGGCGTGGAAGTCGGCAGAATCGCCGGGTCAAATCCGGCTGAGCTACCCGGCCCCGAAGCCTCAAAGTCGGTATGAGCTGTCAGGTTCACTCCCATCCCCGTTTGGACCACTTCCCGACTTAGGAAATTCACCAAATTCGGCCTGAACTTAGACAACAGTCCCCCCCCTCGAAGGCGTGACAGTCGGTAGAACCGCCGGTTCAAATCCGGCTGAGCTACCCGGCTAGGAAGCCTCAAAGTCGGTATGAGCTGTCAGGTGCACTCCCATCCCCGTTTGGACCACTCCCGACTTAGGAAATTCACCAAATTCGGCCTGAACTCAGAGGACAGTCCCCGCCTCGAAGGCGTGACAGTCGGCAGAATCGCCGGGTCAAATCCGGCTGAGCTACCCGCGCCCGAAGCCTCAAAGTCGGTATGAGCTGTCAGGTTCACTCCCATCCCCGTTTGGACCACTTCCCGACTTAGGAAATTCACCAAATTCGGCCTGAACTTAGAGACAGTCCCCCCTCGAAGGCGTGCAAGTCGGCAGAACCGCCGGATCAAATCCGGCTGAGCTACCCGCCCCGAAGCCCCAAAGTCGGTATGAGCTGTCAGGTTCACTCCCATCCCCGTTTGGACCACTTCCCGACTTAGGAAATTCACCAAATTCGGCCTGAACTTATACAACAGTCCCCCCTCGAAGGCGTGACAGTCGGCGGAACCGCCGGATCAAATCCGGCTGAGCAACCCGGCTTGGAAGCCCCAAAGTCGGTATGAGCTGTCAGGTTCACTCCCATCCCCGTTTGGACCACTTCCCGACTTAGGAAATTCACCAAATTCGGCCTGAACTCAGAGACAGTCCCCCCTCGAAGGCGTGGCAGTCGGTAGAACCGCCGGTCAAATCCGGCTGAGCTACCCGCTCCGAAGCCTCAAAGTCGGTATGAGCTGTCAGGTTCACTCCCATCCCCGTTTGGACCACTTCCCGACTTAGGAAATTCGCCAAATTCGGCCTGAACTTACACAACAGTCCCCCCTCGAAGGCGTGACAGTCGGTAGAACCGCCGGATCAAATCCGGCTGAGCTACCCGGCTTGGAAGCCAAAAGTCGGTATGAGCTGTCAGGTTCACTCCCATCCCCGTTTGGACCACTTCCCGACTTAGGAAATTCACCAAATTCGGCCTGAACTTAGAGGAGAGTCCCCCCCTCGAAGGCGTGACAGTCGGCGGAACCGCCGGATCAAATCCGGCTGAGCTACCCTGCTTGGAAGCCTCAAAGTCGGTATGAGCTGTCAGGTTCACTCCCATCCCCGTTTGACCACTTCCCGACTTAGGAAATTCACCAAATTCGGCCTGAACTCAGAGGACAGCCCCCCTCGAAGGCGTGACAGTCGGAGGAACCGCCGGATCAGATCCGGCTGGGTACCCGGCTTGGAAGCCTCAAAGTCGGTATGAGCTGTCAGGTTCACTCCCATCCCCGTTTGGACCACTTCCCGACTTAGGAAATTCACCAAATTCGGCCTGAACTCAGAGGGCAGGCCCCCCCTCGAAGGCGTGGACAGTCGGCAGAACCGCCGGGTCAAATCCGGCTGAGCTACCCGGCCCCGAAGCCTCCAAGTCGGTATGAGCAGTCAGGTTCACTCCCATCCCAGTTTGGGCCACTTCCCGACTTAGGAAATTCACCAAATTCGGCCTGAACTCAGAGGACAGTCCCCCCCTCGAAGGCGTGGACAGTCGGCAGAACGCCGGG
>NW_026868782.1:0-3792 GCF_020745735.1 Hemiscyllium ocellatum
CTGAGAAATGCACTGGGATAGGGTACACGGTCCTACATGCTGGGAGGGTAACTGCTCCTGGGTTACAGATCAATGCAGTGCGGTGGGGTACACAGCCCTACATGCTGGGAAGGTAAATGCTCCTGCTTCACAGATCAATGCACTGGGGTGGTGTACACAGTCCTACATGCTGGGAGGGTAACTGCTCCTGGGTTACAGATTAATTCACGGGTGATCACTGCACAGGTCGCTGTGCTGGTCAGACTATCTGGCTGATGAGTTCTGTACAGCTCCATGTGCTGAATAGATATTTGTTTCAGGTTCACACAGTAGTGTCCTGCTTTGGTCTGCACAGCTGCCAGTGCTGGACAGATAGCTAATTCGGGTTTATAGACCAATGCACTGTTGTAGTCTGCACTGCTTCCCATGTTGAATACTTGCTGCAAGAACACAGCAATCCAGGCAGCATCAGTAGGCGTAGAATTGGATTTTTTGAGTGTAACCCTCCGTCAGGACTCCTGCAGAAGGGTTACACCCGAAACGTTGACTTCTCCACCTCCTGATGCTGCCTGGCTTGCTGTGTTCTCCCAGATTCATGCCTGCACACTTTAGATTCCAGCATCTATCCCAGCTTTCCATAGAGCACAGATGTCTATTCTGTGTTTGAAGGTAAGTGCCCTGACATGATCTGTGCAGAGTTCCACGCTGGACAGATTGCTGGGTTGTACAGAGCAGTACACCAGCCTCGTCTAGACAGTGTTCCACGGTGAACATATATCTCCCCTGAGTTTATGGTGTCTGGGCTGGTTCTGTGAGGTGGATTGAGAATTTGGAAGATCTAACCATTTCAGCTAATCTGGCAATGCCTTTAGTTCCCATTCCTGTGATTAGACCATCCGTCTCTTACCCCATTAACATTACAGTGTGTCCAGGCACTGTCCATCATGTTGGTGGGGTGGGTAGGGGGGAAAGGTGATGGCCAGGTCAAAGGGTTCCCCGGAACGTTCTGTCACCAAAATTCTGTAAGTGACATTCCCCGGAACGTTCTGTCCCTGACGTTGTTTGTTTGTGAACGGACGGACGTCAGTGAATTGAACAAACGATAAGATCCCGAGGGAAGAGATCCCGTTCCAGGGAGAAGGAGACACTGTTCCGAAGGCCCCTCAGGCAGTTAAAGGGGGGAATATGTTTTCCCTGCGTTTACATTTCTCCGCGACACAGGATCGACCACAATTTAGATCAAACTACAGAAAATTCTAAACTCTTTGTCTTCAGGAAACTGGGAGAGAATCCTTCAGGACAGCAACGTTTCCACCCTCCGTATTAGGAACTGGGAAGGAGTGACCTGTGTCTGCTCTCGAGTGATTGAGTGTCTGGGAATGTTCTAGAAACCATCTGTCCTTATGGATGGGAATCCGTGTGTTTGGTGGGAGGGGGGGCGTTTCTTGTGGTTTATGTCACATTTTTGTCTGTAATTCCGATCTTCCCAGTTGTTATTCCAGCTCCAATTATTTTAATAATTCCCTGAATACAGGGACACATTTGAAAATCTCACTGGGTTCCCGATCAAACGGTTCCCTTTGCCTCCAGGCTGATGGATAATGGGTTTGTTTTCCTCCCTCACAGTTAACGTAGTGACCATCTACGTCCTGCTTTATAAAGATTGTGGATTGTCTCCATGTGTCAGACGTTACCTGGGGGCCATGGCAGCGGCGGATCTCCTGGTCATTATCCTCGACCTGATCCTGAGACACATTCCCATTGTTTATCGGATACATTTTTATTTCCTGAGGGACTCCGTCTCCGTGTGTAATATCCACGCCGTCCTGCTTTATGCAGCCACTGACTGCTCTGTCTGGTTCACCGTCACTTTCACCTTTGATCGGTTTGTGGCCATTTGTTGCCAGAAGCTGAAAAGTAAATATTGCAGTGAGAAAACGGCGGCTGTGGTTCTGGGAGCAGTGACTGTGCTGAGCTGTTTAAAGAACATTTCCTGGTATTTTATGCTCACGGCTCGGTATCGGCTGTGGAACTTCCCCTGGTTTTGTGCTATAATAGTCGCTCTTCGTGAATCCAGTGTCTGGGTCACAATCGAGTCCCTCCACCACATTCTAACCCCGGGTGTCCCATTTCTCCTGATTCTGCTGCTCAATGTTCTCACCGTAAGACACATTTTAGTGACCAGCAGAGCCCGCAGGAGACTCCGCGCTCACACCAATGGGGACGCTCAGCCTGACACTGAAATGAGAAACCGAAAAAAATCCATCATTTTACTGTTTGTGATCTCGGCCAATTTCATCCTGTTATGGTCAACGTTAATGCTGTATTCGATATGGAGACGGGTGTGGTTTATTGTGGATACCCCTGTGTATCTCCATGGCTTTGTGCAGGAATTAGGCTTCATGCTGCAGCTCCTCAGTTGCTGCACAAACACCGTGATTTATGCCGTGACCCAGACTAAGTTCAGGCAGCAGCTGAAGAATGTGCTGAAATATCCCTCCACCCAAATCCATCCATCCATCAAATTCCCTCATTAATCACACCATCCAGGATTTTCTCATTTCAGTTCAGTGTTTCAGCGATGGAGCAGCCTGTCGCTATGGTAACAGACTGAGGGGAGCGCTGGTTTGTCGCTCCTTATCCCACAGGGGGGTTACAGGGAAACATTTCAATGTTTCTCACAACTCAGGGGCCAGTGAGAAAAGGCACCATCCCACTGACTGTATCCATCACTTCCATTTGTAACCAATAAAAATGTGGATTAAAGCATGCCGAGCAGCAGAGGGACCGATGTTGTTGTGTGTCTTTGTGTTGGAGCCGCTGGGCTGGAGAGAGACAGACTCAGCCCCAAGTCCTGGTCCTCAATGAAGGGGAGGGCACCGCGCCCTGAGCTCAGGAGCTGGGGTTAACTCCCTCTGTCCCCCTCTCCACCCCCTTTCCAACCTGGCCTCGTCATTTCATCTCCCCCACTCTTACTCCACCTTTCTACCTCTCTCTCCCTGCACACTCATTCTTTCTCACAACCTCCCCCTTTCACTCTCCCTCGTTCTCCCTCTCACACCAACCGCCCCAACCCCAGTTTCTCCACCTGCCTCCACTCTTCACTTTCCCCTCACCCTCACACTCTCTGTTCTGCCCATCTCTGCCTCCTCCAGCAGTTCCATCTCTACCCCATCTCACCCCCACCCTCCCCACCACACGCAGCCTCACGACCAACCACACCCCACCTCCAGTCTCGGGTCAGAGGGAGAGGGAAGGAGCAGGGAGAAAGAGTGTGTCTGAGAGAGAGGGAGGGAGGGACAGGAGGGAGAGAGGGACAGGAGGGAGAGAGATTCAGTCCGAGAGAAACGGAGGGACGTGGGCAGAGAGACACCAATTGAGGCGGTTGAGAGTGAGATAAAGTGGAGAGAGAGAGTGAAGGAGCAGGGAGAAGAGGGGGGAAGTGAGAGATAGGGTGAGAGAGGGTAGGGCGAGAGAGGAGAGAGAGAGAGGGAGGGGAGGGCAAGAGAGGGTGAGGGCGAGATAGTGGAGGGCAAGGGGTAAGGGCGAGAGAGGGGAAGGCGAGAAGGGATGGCAAGGGAGGGGAGGAAAGGCGGGGAGGGCGAGACGGAGAGAGCGAGGGAAGGGAGGGTGAGAGAGGGGGAGTGAGGGAGGGGATGAAGAGAGGGAGGGGAGGGCGAGAGAGGGGAGTGTGAGGGAGGGTAGGGCGAGAGAGGGGATGGTGAGGAAGGGGACTGAGGGGAGGGCAAGAGGGAGGGACAGGGCGAGAGAGTAGAAGGAGGGAGGGGAGGGCGAGAGAGGGGAGGGGAGGGC
>NW_026868782.1:3885-12562 GCF_020745735.1 Hemiscyllium ocellatum
AGCACTCCCCTTCCCTCTCTCGCCCTCCTGACCATCCCTCCTCTCTCTCGCCTCCGGCCCTCCCCTCCCCTCCCCTCCCTATCTCTCGGCCCTCTTCTCCCCACTCTCTCCCTACCCTCCAACCCCTCCCCACTCTCGCCATCCCGGCCGTCGCCTCCCCTCTATCGCCCTTCCCTCCCTCCCCTCCGCTCTCTAGCCCTCCCTCCCCTCACCTCCCCTCTCTCGCCCTTTCTCGCACTCCTGGCCCTCCCTCCCCTCCCCTACCCTCTCTCGCCCTTTTCTCCCCTCTCTCGCCCTCCGGGCCCTCCACTCCCCTCCTACGCACTCCACTCCCCTCTCTCGCCCTCGGCCATCGCCTCCCCTCTCTCGCCCTCCCCCCCCTCTCTCACCCTCCACTCCCCCCACCGCCGTCCCGGTGCTCCCCTCCCCTCTCTTGTCCTCGGCCCTCCCCTCCCCTCTCTCGCCCTACCCTCCCTCCACTCCCCTCTCTCACCCTCCCAGCCCTACCTCCCATCTGCTCTCTCGCCCTCCCCTTCGCTCTCTCGCCCTCCCAGTCCTCCTCTCCCCTCCCCCGGCCTCCCCTCCATCACTCGCCCTCGGCCCTCCCCTCTGCTCTTTCGCACGTCCCTCACTCCCCACTCCTCTCTCGCCCTCCCCCTTCCTCTCCCCTCCCCTCCCCTCACTCGCCCTCGGCCCTTCCCTCCCCTCTCTCTCGCTCTCGCGGCCCTCCCCTCTGCACTCTCGCCCTCACTCGCCCTTCCGGCCCTCCCCTTCCCTCCCTTCTCTCGCGCTCCTCTCTCTCGCCCTCGGCCCTCCCCTCCCCTCTCTCGCCGTCCCGGACCTACCCCACCTCCGCTCTCTCGCCCTCCCAGTCCTCCTCTCCCCTCCTCCGGCCTCCCCTCCATCACTCGCCCTCGGCCCTCCCCTCTCCGCTCTCACACTTCCCTCACTCCCCTCCCCTCTATCGCCCACCTGGCCCTCCCCTCCCCTTTATCGCCCTCCCGGCCCTCCCCTCCCCTCCCCTCTCTCGCCCTCCCGGCCCTCCCCTCCCCTCTCTTGCCCTCCCGGCCCTGTCCTCCCCTCCCCTCTCTCGCCCTTTCCTCCATCCACTCCCCTCTCTCACCCTCCCACGCCCTCCCCTCCCCTCCCTCGCCCTTCTCTCCCCTCTCTTGCCCTCCCAGTCCTCCCCTCCCCTCCCCACCCCTCCCCTCTCTCGCCCTCGGCCATCCCCTCCCCACTCTCGCCCTCCCGGCACTCCCCTTTCCTCTCTCGCCCTCCTGACCATCCCTCCCCTCTCTCGCCTCTGGCTCTCCCTCCCCTCCCCTCTCTATCTCTCGGCCCTCTTCTCCCCACACTCTCCCTACCCTCCAACCCCTCCCCACTCTCGGCCCTCCCCTCTCCTCTCTCGCATGTCCCTCACTCCCCCCATCTCTCGCCCTCCCCTCCGTTCCTCTCCCCTCCACTCCTCTCACTCGCTCTCGGCCCTCCCCTCCCCTCTCTCTCGCCCTCGCGGCCCTCCCCTCCGCACTCTCGCCCTCACTCGCCCCCGGCCCTCCTCTTCCCTCCCCTCTCTCATCTCCGGCCCTCCCCTTCCCTCCCCTCTCAATGCCCCCGGACCTCCCCTCCCCTCTGCTCTCTCGTCCTCCCGGCCCTCCCCTCCCCCTCACTCCCTTCCCTCTCTCGCCCTCGGCCCTCCCCTCCCCTCTCTCGCCCTGCCGGCCCTCCCCTCCCTTCCCCTCCCCTCTTTCACCTTCGGCACTCCCCTCCCCTCTCACGCCCTTCCCTCCCCCCCTCCCCTCGCTTGTCCTCCCGGCCCTCACCTCCCCTCTCTCGCCCTCCCAGCCCTCCCCTCCTCTCCCCCCGCCTTCCCCTCCCTCTCTCTCCCTCGGCCCTTCCCTTCCCCCTCTCACCCTTCCCTCACTCACCCTCCTCTCTCGCCCTCCCGGCCCTCTTCTCCCCGTCCTCCCGCTCTCCCCTTCCATTCTCGCCCTCCCCTTCCTCTCTCGCCCTCGGCCCTCCCCTCCCCTCTCTCGCCCTTCCCTCCCTCCCCTCCTGTCCCTCCCCTCCCCTGTCTCGCCCACCGGGAACTCCCCTCCCCTCGATCGCCCTCTCTCGGCCTCCCGGCCCTCCCTCCCCTTGCCTTTCTCGCCCTCGGCCCCTCAACTCACCTCTCTCGCCCTCCCAGCCCTCCCCTCCCCTCCCCCCGCCTACCCCTCCCTCTCTCTCTCCCTCGGCCCTCCCCTCCCCTCTCTCACCCTCCCCTCACTCACCCCTCCTCTCTCGACCTCCTGGCCCCCTTCTCCCCGTCCCCCCCGCTCTCCCCTTCCATTCTCGCCCTCCCCTTCCTCTCTCGCCCTCGGCCCTCCCCTCCCCTCTCTCACCCTCCCGGCCCTCCCCTCCTCTTACTCGCCCCTGGCCCTCCCCTCCCCTTTCTATCCCTCGGCCCGCCACTCCCCTCTCTCGCCCTCCCCTCGCTCCCCTCCCCGCTCTCACCCTCCCGCCCCTCGCCTCCCCTCCCGTCCCCTCGCTCACCCTCTTGGCCCTCACCTCCCCTCCCCTGCCCTCCCTCCCCTCCCCTCGGCCCTCCCCTCCCCTCTCTCGCCCTCCCAGCCCTCCCGTCTCTCGCCCTTTTCACCCTCCGCTCCCCTCTCTCGCCCTACCTTCCCCTCTTTTGCCCTCCCTATCCCTCCACGCCCCTCCCTCGCCCTTCTCTCCCCTCTCTTGCCCTCCCGGTCCTCCCCTCCCCTCCCCTCCCCTCCTTCGCCCTCGGCCTTCCACTCCCCTCTCTCGCCCTCCCGGCACTCCCCTCCCTTCTCTCGCCCACCCGCCCATCCCCCCCCTCTCTCGCCTCCGGCCCTCCCCTCCCCTCCCCTCTCTATCTCTCGGCCCTCTACTCCCCTCTCTCTCCCTACCCTCCCTTCCCTCCCCACTCTCGCCCTCCCGGCCCTCGCCTCCCCTCTATCGCCCTCCCCTCCCCTCCCTCTCTCTCGCCCTCGGCTCTCCCCTCCCCTCTCTCGCCCTCCCAGCCCTCCCCTCCCTCCCTCTCGCCCTCCGGGGTCTCCGGGCCCTCCAGTCCCCTCCTCCGTCCTCCCCTTCCTCTCTCGCCCTCTGCCCTCCCCTCCCCTCTCTCTCACTTCCCTCGCTCTCCTCCCCTCTCTCGCCCTCCCCTCCCCTCCACCCTCTCACCCTCCCTGCCATCCCTCCCCTTCCCTCTCTCTCGCCCTCCCAGCCCTCCCATCCCCTCTCTCGCCCTTGGCCCTCGCCTCCCCTCTCTCGCCCTCCCCTCCCCTCTCTCGCCCTCCCCTCCCCTCTCTCGCCCTTCACTCCCCTCTCTCGCCCTCCCGATACTCCCCTCCCTTCCCCTCCCCTCTCTCGCCCTCGGCAATCGCCTCCCCTCACTCGCCCTCCCGGCCCTACCCTCCCCTCTCTCGCCTTTCCCTCCCTTCCTTCCTCTCTCGCCCTCCCCGCCCCTCTCTCGCCCTCCACTCCCCTCTGTCGCCTCCCCTCATTCCCCTCTCCTCTCTCGCCTTCCCCTCTCCTCCCTCGCCCTCCCCTCCCCTCTCTTGCCCTTCTCTCCCCTCCCCTCTCTCCCCCTCCCCTCCCCTCTCTTGCCCTTCCCTCCCCTCCCGTCCCCTCTCTTCCCCTTTCCGACCTTCCCTCCCCTCTCTATCCCTCGGCCCTCCCCTCCCCCCTCACCCTCGGTCCTCCCCTCTCTCGCCCTCGGACCTCCCTTCCCCTCTCTCGCCCTCCCTTCCCCTCTCTCGCCCTCCCCTCCCCTCTCTCGCCCTCCCTTCCACTCTCTCGCCCTCCCCTCCCCTCTCTCGACCTCCCGGCCCTTCCCTCCCCTCTCTCGCCCTCGGCCCTACTCTCTCTCGCACTTCCCTCCCTCCCCTCCCCTCTCTCGCCCTCCCGTCCCTCCCCTACCCTCTCTCCCCCTACCCCCATCCTCTCCCCTCTCTCGCCCTCACCTCACCTCCCCTCTCTCGCCCTCCTGGCCCTTCCCTCCCCTCTCTCGCCCTTCCCTCCTCCCCTCCCCTCTCTCGCCATCCCGGCCCTCCCCTACCCTCTCTCGCACTTCCCCAATCCCCTCCCCTCTCTCGTCCTCCTTTACCTCTTTCGCCCTCAGCCCTCCCCTTCCCTCCCTCCCTGACCTCTTTCGCCCTCTCTCTCCCTCTCCCCCTCCTCTCCCCTCCCTGTCTCGTCCTCCCCCTCTCTCACTCTCCGCTCCCTCCTTTTCCCCTCTCGCCCTCCCATCCCTCCCTCTCCCTCTCCCTCTCTTTCTCCCTTCCCTCCCCTCTCTCGCTCTCTCCTCCCTCTCTTTCTCCCCTCCCTACCTCCCTTCTCTCGCCCTCCCCTCCCTCCTTCTCCTCTCTCGCCCTCTCCCTCCCTCTTGCCCTCCCGTCACTCCCCTCCCTCACCCTCTCCTCTCTCGCCCACCCCCTCTCTCGCGCTCCACTCTCCTTCCTCCCCTCCCCTCTCTCGCCCTCCTCCTCTCTCGCACTTGCTTCTCTCCACCCTCCTATCCCTCACCCTCCTCCTCTCTCGCGCTCTGTTCTCTCGCCCTACGGTCTCCCTCCCTCCCCTCCTTCTCCCCATCTCTCACCTTTCCCTCCCTCCCTCCCCCTCTCGCCCTCTCCCTCCCTCTCGCCCTCCCCTCCCTCCCCTCCCTCTCCTCCTCTCTCGCCCTCCCCTCCCTCCCTTACCTCTCTCGCCCTCTCTCTCTCTCTCTCACCCTCCCAACTTCCCTCTCCTCCCTCCCTTCCCTCTCTCGCCCTTCCCTCCCCTCCCTCTCTCGCCCTCCCCTCCACTCCCTCTCTCGCCCTCCCCTCCCTCCTTCTCCCCTCTCGCCCTCCCTTCACTCTCTCCCTCCCCTCCCTACCTCCCTTCCCTTGCCCTCCCCTCTCTCGCCCTCCCCTCCCTCCTTCTACTCTCTCGCCCTGTCCCTCTCTCTTGCCCTCCCCTCAGTCCCCTTCCTCACCATCCCCTCTCTCGCCCTACCCTCCCTCACACTCCCCTCTCTCGCCCTCCCCTCCCTCTCTTCATCCCCTCCCTCACTCCCCCTCTCTCACCCTCCCTTCCCTCGCTCTCTCCGTCTCGCCCTCCCCGCCTTTCCTCCCCTCCCTTGCCATCCCTTCTCGCCTTCCCCTCTCTCGCCCTTACCCCTTGCCCTCCACTATCTCGCCCTCACCCTCTCTTGCCCTCCCCCTCCCTCTCTCTCTCCTCTCTCGCCCTACCCTCTCTCACCCTATCTCTCACTTCCCCCCTCTTCTCCCTGCTCCTTCACTCTCTCTCTCCACTTTATCTCACTCTCAACCGCCCTCAATTGGTGTGTCTCTGCCCACGTCCCTCCGTTTCTCTCGGACTGAATCTCTCTCCCTCCTGTCCCTCTCTCCCTCCTGTCCCTCCCTCCCTCTCTCTCAGACACACTCTTTCTCCCTGCTCCTTCCCTCTCCCTCTGACCCCGAGACTGGAGGTGGGGTGTGGTTGGTCGTGAGGCTGCGTGTGGTGGGGAGGGTGGGGGTGAGATGGGGTAGAGATGGAACTGCTGGAGGAGGCAGAGACGGCAGAACAGAGAGTGTGAGGGTGAGGGGAAAGTGAAGAGTGGAGGCAGGTGGAGAAACTGGGGTTGGGGCGGTTGGTGTGAGAGGGAGAACGAGGGAGAGTGAAAGGGGGAGGTTGTGAGAAAGAATGAGTGTGCAGGGAGAGAGATGGAGAAATGTGGAGTAATGGTGGGGGAGATGAAATGGGGATGCCAGGTTGGAAAGGGAATGGGGAGGGGGACAGAGGGAGTTAAACCCAGCTCCTGAGCTCAGGGCGCGGTGCCCTCCCCTTCCCTGAGGACCAGGACTTGGGGCTGAGTCTGTCTCTCTCCAGCCCAGCGGCTCCAACACAAAGACACACAACAACATCGGTCCCTCTGCTGCTCGGCATGCTTTAATCCACATTTTTATTGGTTACAAATGGAAGTGATGGATACAGTCAGTGGGATGGTGCCTTTTCTCACTGGCCCCTGAGTTGTGAGAAACATTGAAATGTTTCCCTGTAACCCCCCTGTGGGATAAGGAGGGACAAACCAGCGCTCCCCTCAGTCTGTTACCATAGCGACAGGCTGCTCCATCGCTGAAACACTGAACTGAAATGAGAAAATCCTGGATGGTGTGATTAATGAGGGAATTTGATGGATGGATGGATTTGGGTGGAGGGATATTTCAGCACATTCTTCAGCTGCTGCCTGAACTTAGTCTGGGTCACGGCATAAATCACGGTGTTTGTGCAGCAACTGAGGAGCTGCAGCATGAAGCCTAATTCCTGCACAAAGCCATGGAGATACACAGGGGTATCCACAATAAACCAAACCCGTCTCCATATCGAATACAGCATTAACGTTGACCATAACAGGATGAAATTGGCCGAGATCACAAACAGTAAAATGATGGATTTTTTTCGGTTTCTCATTTCAGTGTCAGGCTGAGCGTCCCCATTGGTGTGAGCGCGGAGTCTCCTGCGGGCTCTGCTGGTCACTAAAATGTGTCTTACGGTGAGAACATTGAGCAGCAGAATCAGGAGAAATGGGACACCCGGGGTTAGAATGTGGTGGAGGGACTCGATTGTGACCCAGACACTGGATTCACGAAGAGCGACTATTATAGCACAAAACCAGGGGAAGTTCACCAGCCCATACCGAGCCGTGAGCATAAAATACCAGGAAATGTTCTTTAAACAGCTCAGCACAGTCACTGCTCCCAGAACCACAGCCGCCGTTTTCTCACTGCAATATTTACTTTTCAGCTTCTGGCAACAAATGGCCACAAACCGATCAAAGGTGAAAGTGACGGTGAACCAGACAGAGCAGTCAGTGGCTGCATAAAGCAGGACGGCGTGGATATTACACACGGAGACGGAGTCCCTCAGGAAATATAAATGTATCCGATAAACAATGGGAATGTGTCTCAGGATCAGGTCGAGGATAATGACCAGGAGATCCGCCGCTGCCATGGCCCCCAGGTAACGTCTGACACATGGAGACAATCCACAATCTTTATAAAGCAGGACGTAGATGGTCACTACGTTAACTGTGAGGGAGGAAAACAAACCCATTATCCATCAGCCTGGAGGCAAAGGGAACCGTTTGATCGGGAACCCAGTGAGATTTTCAAATGTGTCCCTGTATTCAGGGAATTATTAAAATAATTGGAGCTGGAATAACAACTGGGAAGATCGGAATTACAGACACAAATGTGACATAAACCACAAGAAACGCCCCCCCCTCCCACCAAACACACGGATTCCCATCCATAAGGACAGATGGTTTCTAGAACATTCCCAGACACTCAATCACTCGAGAGCAGACACAGGTCACTCCTTCCCAGTTCCTAATACGGAGGGTGGAAACGTTGCTGTCCTGAAGGATTCTCTCCCAGTTTCCTGAAGACAAAGAGTTTAGAATTTTCTGTAGTTTGATCTAAATTGTGGTCGATCCTGTGTCGCGGAGAAATGTAAACGCAGGGAAAACATATTCACCCCTTTAACTGCCTGAGGGGCCTTCGGAACAGTGTCTCCTTCTCCCTGGAACGGGATCTCTTCCCTCGGGATCTTATCGTTTGTTCAATTCACTGACGTCCGTCCGTTCACAAACAAACAACGTCAGGGACAGAACGTTCTGGGGAATGTCACTTACAGAATTTTGGTGACAGAACGTTCCGGGGAACCCCTTGACCTGTCCATCACCTTTCCCCCCTACCCACCCCACCAACATGATGGACAGTGCCTGGACACACTGTAATGTTAATGGGGTAAGAGACGGATGGTCTAATCACAGGAATGGGAACTAAAGGCATTGCCAGATTAGCTGAAATGGTTAGATCTTCCAAATTCTCAATCCACCTCACAGAACCAGCCCAGACACCATAAACTCAGGGGAGATATATGTTCACCGTGGAACACTGTCTAGACGAGGCTGGTGTACTGCTCTGTACAACCCAGCAATCTGTCCAGCGTGGAACTCTGCACAGATCATGTCAGGGCACTTACCTTCAAACACAGAATAGACATCTGTGCTCTCTGGAAAGCTGGGATAGATGCTGGAATCTAAAGTGGGCAGGCATGAATCTGGGAGAACACAGCAAGCCAGGCAGCATCAGGAGGTGGAGAAGTCAACGTTTCGGGTGTAACCCTTCTGCAGGAGTCCTGACGGAGGGCTACACTCAAAAAATCCAATTCTACGCCTACTGATGCTGCCTGGATTGCTGTGTTCTTGCAGCAAGTATTCAACATGGGAAGCAGTGCAGACTACAACAGTGCATTGGTCTATAAACCCGAATTAGCTATCTGTCCAGCACTGGCAGCTGTGCAGACCAAAGCAGGACACGACTGTGTGAACCTGAAACAAATATCTATTCAGCACATGGAGCTGTACAGAACTCATCAGCCAGATAGTCTGACCAGCACAGCGACCTGTGCAGTGATCACCCGTGAATTAATCTGTAACCCAGGAGCAGTTACCCTCCCAGCATGTAGGACTGTGTACACCACCCCAGTGCATTGATCTGTGAAGCAGGAGCATTTACCTTCCCAGCATGTAGGGCTGTGTACCCCACCGCACTGCATTGATCTGTAACCCAGGAGCAGTTACCCTCCCAGCATGTAGGACCGTGTACCCTATCCCAGTGCATTTCTC
>NW_026868783.1:0-12535 GCF_020745735.1 Hemiscyllium ocellatum
ATTTTTTAGTCAGTACAAATCAGTAACCAGCGACACTTAGAATATTTTTGAGTCAGTAGAAGTCAGTAACCAAGTGCATTTTTGAATTGGTTACTGATTTCTCCGTTGAAGTTGGGGCTGCGGTTGGCTTCAGTTAGTGGTGGGGGCTTAATTTTCGCCGAGCGGAGCGTGTCCCGGTAGTGTCTCCGAGGAAGTGGTACCTTTTGAAGGGGGTGTTTCTGAATTTGGCCCTTTTTGAGTGGCATTGCCGGATGGGTTTTGTCTTGAAGGCTTCCAAATCGGGTAGCTCAGCCGGATTTGACCCGGCGGTTCTACCGACTGTCACGCCTTCGAGGGGGGACTGTTGTATAAGTTCAGGCCGAATTTGGCGAATTTCCTAAGTCGGGAAATGGCCCAAACTGGGATGGGACTGAACCTGACTGCTCATACCGACTTTGAGGCTTCGGGGCCGGGTAGCTCAGCCGGATTTGATCCGGCGGTTCTGCCGACTTCTACGCCTTCGAGGGGGGCCTGTCCTCTGAGTTCAGGCCGAATTTGGTGAATTTCCTAAGTCGGGAAGTGGTCCAAACGGGGATGGGAGTGAACCTGACAGCTCATACCGACTTTGGGGCTTCCAAGCCGGGTAGCTCAGCCGGATTTGATCCGGCGGTTCTACCGACTGTCACGCCTTCGAGGGGGGACTGTTGTATAAGTTCAGGCCGAATTTGGCGAATTTCCTAAGTCGGGAAGTGGTCCAAACGGGGATGGGAGTGAACCTGACAGCTCATACCGACTTTGGGGCTTCCAAGCCGGGTAGCTCAGCCGGATTTGATCCGGCGGTTCTACCGACTGTCACGCCTTCGAGGGGGGACTGTTGTATAAGTTCAGGCCGAATTTGGCGAATTTCCTAAGTCGGGAAGTGGTCCAAACGGGGATGGGAGTGAACCTGACAGCTCATACCGACTTTGAGGCTTCGGGTGCGGGTAGCTCAGCCGGATTTGACCCGGCGATTCTGCCGACTTCCACGCCTTCGAGCGGGGACTGTCCTCTGAGTTCAGGCCGAATTTGGTTAATTTCCTAAGTCGGGAAGTGGTCCAAACGGGGATGGGAGTGCACCTGACAGCTCATACCGACTTTGAGGCTTCCAAGCCGGGTAACCCAGCCGGATCTGACCCGGCGATTCCGCCGACTGTCACGCCTTCGAGGGGGGACTGTCCTCTGAGTTCCGGCCGAATTTGGTGAATTTCCTAAGTCGGGAAGTGGTCCAAACGGGGATGGGAGTGAACCTGACAGCTCTTACCGACTTTGAGGCTTCGGGGCCGGGTAGCTCAGCCGGATTTGACCCGGCGATTCTGCCGACTTCCACGCCTTCGAGGGGGGGCTGTCCTCTGAGTTCAGGCCGAATTTGGTGAATTTCCTAAGTCGGGAAATGGCCCAAACTGGGATGGGACTGAACCTGACTGCTCATACCGACTTTGAGGCTTCGGGGCCGGGTAGCACAGTCGGATTTGACCCGGCGGTTCTGCCGAATGCCTGGCCTTCGAGGGGGGCCTGCCCTCTGAGTTCAGGCCGAATTTGGTGAATTTCCTATGTTGGGAAGTGGTCCAAACGGGGATGGGAGTGGACCTGACAGCTCATACCGACTTTGGGGCTTCCAAGCCGGGTAGCTCAGCCGGATTTGATCCGGCGGTTCCGCCGACTGTCACGCCTTCGAGGGGGGACTCTCCTCTAAGTTCGGGCCGAATTTGGTGAATTTCCTAAGTCGGGAAGTGGTCCAAACGGGGATGGGAGTGAACCTGACAGCTCATACCGACTTTGGGGCTTCCAAGACGGGTAGCTCAGCCGGATTTGATCCGGCGGTTCCGCCGACTGTCACGCCTTCGAGGGGGGACTGTTGTCTAAGTTCAGGCCGAATTTGGTGAATTTCCTAAGTCGGGACGTGGTCCAAACGGGGTTGGGAGTGAACCTAACTGCTCATACCGACTTTGAGGCTTCGGGGCCGGGTAGCACAGTCGTATTTGTCCCGGCGGTTCTGCCGAATGCCTGGCCTTCGAGGGGGGCCTGCCCTCTGAGTTCAGGCCGAATTTGGTGAATTTCCTATGTCGGGAAGTGGTCCAAATGGTGATGGGGTTGAATCTGACAGCTCATACCGACCTTGAGGCTTCCAAGCCGGCTGGCCCGGCCGGATTTGACCCGGCGGTTAGAAAATTTTTCAGTCAGTACAAATCAGTAACCACTGACACTTAGAATATTTTTGAAGCAGTACAAATCAGTAACCACTGACACTTAGAATATTTTTCAGTCAGTACAAATCAGTAACCAGCGACACTTAAAATATTTTTTAGTCAGTACAAATCAGTAACCAGCGACACTTAGAATATTTTTGAGTCAGTAGAAGTCAGTAACCAAGTGCATTTTTGAATTGGTTACTGATTTCTCCGTTGAAGTTGGGGCTGCGGTTGGCTTCAGTTAGTGGTGGGGGCTTAATTTTCGCCGAGCGGAGCGTGTCCCGGTAGTGTCTCCGAGGAAGTGGTACCTTTTGAAGGGGGTGTTTCTGAATTTGGGCCCTTTTTGAGTGGCATTGCCGGATGGGTTTTGTCTTGAAGGCTTCCAAATCGGGTAGCTCAGCCGGATTTGACCCGGCGGTTCTACCGACTGTCACGCCTTCGAGGGGGGACTGTTGTATAAGTTCAGGCCGAATTTGGCGAATTTCCTAAGTCGGGAAATGGCCCAAACTGGGATGGGACTGAACCTGACTGCTCATACCGACTTTGAGGCTTCGGGGCCGGGTAGCTCAGCCGGATTTGATCCGGCGGTTCTGCCGACTTCTACGCCTTCGAGGGGGGCCTGTCCTCTGAGTTCAGGCCGAATTTGGTGAATTTCCTAAGTCGGGAAGTGGTCCAAACGGGGATGGGAGTGAACCTGACAGCTCATACCGACTTTGGGGCTTCCAAGCCGGGTAGCTCAGCCGGATTTGATCCGGCGGTTCTACCGACTGTCACGCCTTCGAGGGGGGACTGTTGTATAAGTTCAGGCCGAATTTGGCGAATTTCCTAAGTCGGGAAGTGGTCCAAACGGGGATGGGAGTGAACCTGACAGCTCATACCGACTTTGGGGCTTCCAAGCCGGGTAGCTCAGCCGGATTTGATCCGGCGGTTCTACCGACTGTCACGCCTTCGAGGGGGGACTGTTGTATAAGTTCAGGCCGAATTTGGCGAATTTCCTAAGTCGGGAAGTGGTCCAAACGGGGATGGGAGTGAACCTGACAGCTCATACCGACTTTGAGGCTTCGGGTGCGGGTAGCTCAGCCGGATTTGACCCGGCGATTCTGCCGACTTCACGCCTTCGAGGGGGGACTGTCCTCTGAGTTCAGGCCGAATTTGGTGAATTTCCTAAGTCGGGAAGTGGTCCAAACGGGGATGGGAGTGAACCTGACAGCTCATACCGACTTTGAGGCTTCGGGGCCGGGTAGCTCAGCCGGATTTGATCCGGCGGTTCTGCCGACTTCACGCCTTCGAGGGGGGCCTGTCCTCTGAGTTCAGGCCGAATTTGGTGAATTTCCTAAGTCGGGAAGTGGTCCAAACGGGGATGGGAGTGAACCTGACAGCTCATACCGACTTTGAGGCTTCAAGCCGGGTAGCTCAGCCGGATTTGATCCGGCGGTTCTACCGACTGTCACGCCTTCGAGGGGGGACTGTTGTATAAGTTCAGGCCGAATTTGGCGAATTTCCTAAGTCGGGAAGTGGTCCAAACGGGGATGGGAGTGAACCTGACAGCTCATACCGACTTTGGGGCTTCCAAGCCGGGTAGCTCAGCCGGATTTGATCCGGCGGTTCTACCGACTGTCACGCCTTCGAGGGGGGACTGTCTCTGAGTTCAGGCCGAATTTGGCGAATTTCCTAAGTCGGGAAGTGGTCCAAACGGGGATGGGAGTGAACCTGACAGCTCATACCGACTTTGAGGCTTCCAAGCCGGGTAGCTCAGCCGGATTTGATCCGGCGGTTCCGCCGACTGTCACGCCTTCGAGGGGGGACTGTCCTCTGAGTTTCGGCCGAATTTGGTGAATTTCCTAAGTCGGGAAGTGGTCCAAACGGGGATGGGAGTGAACCTGACAGCTCATACCGACTTTGGGGCTTCCAAGCCGGGTAGCTCAGCCGGATTTGACCCGGCGGTTCTGCCGACTGTCCACGCCTTCGAGGGGGGGACTGTCCTCTGAGTTCAGGCCGAATTTGGTGAATTTCCTAAGTCGGGAAGTGGTCCAAACTGGGATGGGAGTGAACCTGACAGCTCATACCGACTTTGAGGCTTCGGGGCCGGGTAGCTCAGCCGGATTTGACCCGGCGATTCTGCCGACTTCCACGCCTTCGAGGGGGGCCTGTCCTCTGAGTTCAGGCCGAATTTGGTGAATTTCCTAAGTCGGGAAGTGGTCCAAACGGGGATGGGAGTGCACCTGACAGCTCATACCGACTTTGGGGCTTCCAGGCCGGGTAGCTCAGCCGGATTTGACCCGGCGGTTCCGCCGACTGTCACGCCTTCGAGGGGGGACTGTCCTCTGAGTTCAGGCCGAATTTGGTGAATTTCCTAAGTCGGGAAGTGGTCCAAACGGGGATGGGAGTGAACCTGACAGCTCATACCGACTTTGAGGCTTCCGGGCCGGGTAGCTCAGCCGGATTTGATCCGGCGGTTCTGCCGACTGTCACGCCTTCGAGGGGGGGCCTGTCCTCTGAGTTCAGGCCGAATTTGGTGAATTTCCTAAGTCGGGAAGTGGTCCAAACGGGGATGGGAGTGAACCTGACAGCTCATACCGACTTTGGGGCTTCCAAGCCGGGTAGCTCAGCCGGATTTGATCCGGCGATTCTGCCGACTTCCACGCCTTCGAGGGGGGCTGTCCTCTGAGTTCAGGCCGAATTTGGCGAATTTCCTAAGTCGGGAAGTGGTCCAAACGGGGATGGGAGTGAACCTGACAGCTCATACCGACTTTGGGGCTTCCAAGCCGGGTTGCTCAGCCGGATTTGATCCGGCGGTTCCTCCGACTGTCACGCCTTCGAGGGGGGACTGTTCTCTGAGTTCAGGCCGAATTTGGTGAATTTCCTAAGTCGGGAAATGGCCCAAACGGGGATGGGACTGAACCTGACTGCTCATACCGACTTTGAGGCTTCCAAGCCGGGTAGCACAGCCGGATTTGATCCGGCGATTCTGCCGAATGTCACGCCTTCGAGGGGGGCCTGTCCTCTGAGTTCAGGCCGAATTTGGTGAATTTCCTAAGTCGGGAAGTGGTCCAAACGGGGATGGGAGTGAACCTGACAGCTCATACCGACTTTGGGGCTTCCAAGCCGGGTAGCTCAGCCGGATTTGATCCGGCGGTTCCGCCGACTGTCACGCCTTCGAGGGGGGGACTCTCCTCTGAGTTCAGGCCGAATTTGGTGAATTTCCTAAGTCGGGAAGTGGTCCAAACTGGGATGGGAGTGAACCTGACTGCTCATACCGACTTTGAGGCTTCGGGGCCGGGTAGCTCAGCCGGATTTGATCCGGCGATTCTGCCGACTGCCACGCCTTCGAGGGGGGGCTGTCCTCTGAGTTCAGGCCGAATTTGGTGAATTTCCTATGTTGGGAAGTGGTCCAAACTGGGATGGGAGTGAACCTGACAGCTCATACCGACTTTGAGGCTTCGGAGCCGGGTAGCACAGCCGGATTTGATCCGGCGGTTCTGCCGACTGCACGCCTTCGAGGGGGGACTGCCCTCTAAGTTCGGGCCGAATTTGGTGAATTTCCTAAGTCGGGAAGTGGTCCAAACGGGGATGGGAGTGGACCTGACAGCTCATACCGACTTTGGGGCTTCCAAGCAGGGTAGCTCAGCCGGATTTGATCCGGCGGTTCCGCCGACTGTCACGCCTTCGAGGGGGGACTGTTGTCTAAGTTCAGGCCGAATTTGGTGAATTTCCTAAGTCGGGACGTGGTCCAAACGGGGTTGGGAGTGAACCTAACAGCTCATACCGACTTTGAGGCTTCGGGGCCGGGTAGCACAGTCGTATTTGTCCCGGCGGTTCTGCCGAATGCCTGGCCTTCGAGGGGGGCCTGCCCTCTGAGTTCAGGCCGAATTTGGTGAATTTCCTATGTCGGGAAGTGGTCCAAATGGTGATGGGGTTGAATCTGACAGCTCATACCGACCTTGAGGCTTCCAAGCCGGCTGGCCCGGCCGGATTTGACCCGGCGGTTAGAAAATTTTTCAGTCAGTACAAATCAGTAACCACGACACTTAGAATATTTTGAAGCAGTACAAATCAGTAACCACTGACACTTAGAATATTTTTCAGTCAGTACAAAACAGTAACCAGCGACACTTAAAATATTTTTTAGTCAGTACAAATCAGTAACCAGCGACACTTAGAATATTTTTGAGTCAGTAGAAGTCAGTAACCAAGTGCATTTTTGAATTGGTTACTGATTTCTCCGTTGAAGTTGGGGCTGCGGTTGGCTTCAGTTAGTGGTGGGGGCTTAATTTTCGCCGAGCGGAGCGTGTCCCGGTAGTGTCTCCGAGGAAGTGGTACCTTTTGAAGGGGGTGTTTCTGAATTTGGGCCCTTTTTGAGTGGCATTGCCGGATGGGTTTTGTCTTGAAGGCTTCCAAATCGGGTAGCTCAGCCGGATTTGACCCGGCGGTTCTACCGACTGTCACGCCTTCGAGGGGGGACTGTTGTATAAGTTCAGGCCGAATTTGGCGAATTTCCTAAGTCGGGAAATGGCCCAAACTGGGATGGGACTGAACCTGACTGCTCATACCGACTTTGAGGCTTCGGGGCCGGGTAGCTCAGCCGGATTTGATCCGGCGGTTCTGCCGACTTCTACGCCTTCGAGGGGGGCCTGTCCTCTGAGTTCAGGCCGAATTTGGTGAATTTCCTAAGTCGGGAAGTGGTCCAAACGGGGATGGGAGTGAACCTGACAGCTCATACCGACTTTGGGGCTTCCAAGCCGGGTAGCTCAGCCGGATTTGATCCGGCGGTTCTACCGACTGTCACGCCTTCGAGGGGGGACTGTTGTAGAAGTTCAGGCCGAATTTGGCGAATTTCCTAAGTCGGGAAGTGGTCCAAACGGGGATGGGAGTGAACCTGACAGCTCATACCGACTTTGAGGCTTCGGTGCCGGGTAGCTCAGCCGGATTTGATCCGGCGGTTCTGCCGACTTCACGCCTTCGAGCGGGGACTGTCCTCTGAGTTCAGGCCGAATTTGGTGAATTTCCTAAGTCGGGAAGTGGTCCAAACGGGGATGGGAGTGCACCTGACAGCTCATACCGACTTTGAGGCTTCGGTTTCCGGTAGCTCAGCCGGATCTGATCCGGCGATTCCGCCGACTGTCACGCCTTCGAGGGGGGACTGTCCTCTGAGTTCCGGCCGAATTTGGTGAATTTCCTAAGTCGGGAAGTGGTCCAAACGGGGATGGGAGTGAACCTGACAGCTCATACCGACTTTGAGGCTTCGGGGCCGGGTAGCTCAGCCGGATTTGACCCGGCGATTCTGCCGACTTCCACGCCTTCGAGGGGGGGCTGTCCTCTGAGTTCAGGCCGAATTTGGTGAATTTCCTAAGTCGGGAAATGGCCCAAACTGGGATGGGACTGAACCTGACTGCTCATACCGACTTTGAGGCTTCGGGGCCGGGTAGCACAGTCGGATTTGACCCGGCGGTTCTGCCGAATGCCTGGCCTTCGAGGGGGGCCTGCCCTCTGAGTTCAGGCCGAATTTGGTGAATTTCCTATGTTGGGAAGTGGTCCAAACGGGGATGGGAGTGGACCTGACAGCTCATACCGACTTTGGGGCTTCCAAGCCGGGTAGCTCAGCCGGATTTGATCCGGCGGTTCCGCCGACTGTCACGCCTTCGAGGGGGGACTCTCCTCTAAGTTCGGGCCGAATTTGGTGAATTTCCTAAGTCGGGAAGTGGTCCAAACGGGGATGGGAGTGAACCTGACAGCTCATACCGACTTTGGGGCTTCCAAGACGGGTAGCTCAGCCGGATTTGATCCGGCGGTTCCGCCGACTGTCACGCCTTCGAGGGGGGACTGTTGTCTAAGTTCAGGCCGAATTTGGTGAATTTCCTAAGTCGGGACGTGGTCCAAACGGGGTTGGGAGTGAACCTAACTGCTCATACCGACTTTGAGGCTTCGGGGCCGGGTAGCACAGTCGTATTTGTCCCGGCGGTTCTGCCGAATGCCTGGCCTTCGAGGGGGGCCTGCCCTCTGAGTTCAGGCCGAATTTGGTGAATTTCCTATGTCGGGAAGTGGTCCAAATGGTGATGGGGTTGAATCTGACAGCTCATACCGACCTTGAGGCTTCCAAGCCGGCTGGCCCGGCCGGATTTGACCCGGCGGTTAGAAAATTTTTCAGTCAGTACAAATCAGTAACCACTGACACTTAGAATATTTTTCAGTCAGTACAAATCAGTAACCAGCGACACTTAAAATATTTTTTAGTCAGTACAAATCAGTAACCAGCGACACTTAGAATATTTTTGAGTCAGTAGAAGTCAGTAACCAAGTGCATTTTTGAATTGGTTACTGATTTCTCCGTTGAAGTTGGGGCTGCGGTTGGCTTCAGTTAGTGGTGGGGGCTTAATTTTCGCCGAGCGGAGCGTGTCCCGGTAGTGTCTCCGAGGAAGTGGTACCTTTTGAAGGGGGTGTTTCTGAATTTGGGCCCTTTTTGAGTGGCATTGCCGGATGGGTTTTGTCTTGAAGGCTTCCAAATCGGGTAGCTCAGCCGGATTTGACCCGGCGGTTCTACCGACTGTCACGCCTTCGAGGGGGGACTGTTGTATAAGTTCAGGCCGAATTTGGCGAATTTCCTAAGTCGGGAAATGGCCCAAACTGGGATGGGACTGAACCTGACTGCTCATACCGACTTTGAGGCTTCGGGGCCGGGTAGCTCAGCCGGATTTGATCCGGCGGTTCTGCCGACTTCTACGCCTTCGAGGGGGGCCTGTCCTCTGAGTTCAGGCCGAATTTGGTGAATTTCCTAAGTCGGGAAGTGGTCCAAACGGGGATGGGAGTGAACCTGACAGCTCATACCGACTTTGGGGCTTCCAAGCCGGGTAGCTCAGCCGGATTTGATCCGGCGGTTCTACCGACTGTCACGCCTTCGAGGGGGGACTGTTGTATAAGTTCAGGCCGAATTTGGCGAATTTCCTAAGTCGGGAAGTGGTCCAAACGGGGATGGGAGTGAACCTGACAGCTCATACCGACTTTGGGGCTTCCAAGCCGGGTAGCTCAGCCGGATTTGATCCGGCGGTTCTACCGACTGTCACGCCTTCGAGGGGGGACTGTTGTATAAGTTCAGGCCGAATTTGGCGAATTTCCTAAGTCGGGAAGTGGTCCAAACGGGGATGGGAGTGAACCTGACAGCTCATACCGACTTTGAGGCTTCGGGTGCGGGTAGCTCAGCCGGATTTGACCCGGCGATTCTGCCGACTTCCACGCCTTCGAGGGGGGACTGTCCTCTGAGTTCAGGCCGAATTTGGTGAATTTCCTAAGTCGGGAAGTGGTCCAAACGGGGATGGGAGTGAACCTGACAGCTCATACCGACTTTGAGGCTTCGGGGCCGGGTAGCTCAGCCGGATTTGACCCGGCGATTCTGCCGACTTCCACGCCTTCGAGGGGGGGCTGTCCTCTGAGTTCAGGCCGAATTTGGTGAATTTCCTAAGTCGGGAAATGGCCCAAACTGGGATGGGACTGAACCTGACTGCTCATACCGACTTTGAGGCTTCGGGGCCGGGTAGCACAGTCGGATTTGACCCGGCGGTTCTGCCGACTGCACGCCTTCGAGGGGGGCCTGCCCTCTGAGTTCAGGCCGAATTTGGTGAATTTCCTATGTTGGGAAGTGGTCCAAACGGGGATGGGAGTGGACCTGACAGCTCATACCGACTTTGGGGCTTCCAAGCCGGGTAGCTCAGCCGGATTTGATCCGGCGGTTCCGCCGACTGTCACGCCTTCGAGGGGGGACTCTCCTCTAAGTTCGGGCCGAATTTGGTGAATTTCCTAAGTCGGGAAGTGGTCCAAACGGGGATGGGAGTGAACCTGACAGCTCATACCGACTTTGGGGCTTCCAAGACGGGTAGCTCAGCCGGATTTGATCCGGCGGTTCCGCCGACTGTCACGCCTTCGAGGGGGGACTGTTGTCTAAGTTCAGGCCGAATTTGGTGAATTTCCTAAGTCGGGACGTGGTCCAAACGGGGTTGGGAGTGAACCTAACTGCTCATACCGACTTTGAGGCTTCGGGGCCGGGTAGCACAGTCGTATTTGTCCCGGCGGTTCTGCCGAATGCCTGGCCTTCGAGGGGGGCCTGCCCTCTGAGTTCAGGCCGAATTTGGTGAATTTCCTATGTCGGGAAGTGGTCCAAATGGTGATGGGGTTGAATCTGACAGCTCATACCGACCTTGAGGCTTCCAAGCCGGCTGGCCCGGCCGGATTTGACCCGGCGGTTAGAAAATTTTTCAGTCAGTACAAATCAGTAACCACTGACACTTAGAATATTTTTCAGTCAGTACAAATCAGTAACCAGCGACACTTAAAATATTTTTTAGTCAGTACAAATCAGTAACCAGCGACACTAGAATATTTTTGAGTCAGTAGAAGTCAGTAACCAAGTGCATTTTTGAATTGGTTACTGATTTCTCCGTTGAAGTTGGGGCTGCGGTTGGCTTCAGTTAGTGGTGGGGGCTTAATTTTCGCCGAGCGGAGCGTGTCCCGGTAGTGTCTCCGAGGAAGTGGTACCTTTTGAAGGGGGTGTTTCTGAATTTGGGCCCTTTTTGAGTGGCATTGCCGGATGGGTTTTGTCTTGAAGGCTTCCAAATCGGGTAGCTCAGCCGGATTTGACCCGGCGGTTCTACCGACTGTCACGCCTTCGAGGGGGGACTGTTGTATAAGTTCAGGCCGAATTTGGCGAATTTCCTAAGTCGGGAAATGGCCCAAACTGGGATGGGACTGAACCTGACTGCTCATACCGACTTTGAGGCTTCGGCCGGGTAGCTCAGCCGGATTTGATCCGGCGGTTCTGCCGACTTCTACGCCTTCGAGGGGGGCCTGTCCTCTGAGTTCAGGCCGAATTTGGTGAATTTCCTAAGTCGGGAAGTGGTCCAAACGGGGATGGGAGTGAACCTGACAGCTCATACCGACTTTGGGGCTTCCAAGCCGGGTAGCTCAGCCGGATTTGATCCGGCGGTTCTACCGACTGTCACGCCTTCGAGGGGGGACTGTTGTATAAGTTCAGGCCGAATTTGGCGAATTTCCTAAGTCGGGAAGTGGTCCAAACGGGGATGGGAGTGAACCTGACAGCTCATACCGACTTTGAGGCTTCGGGTGCGGGTAGCTCAGCCGGATTTGATCCGGCGGTTCTGCCGACTTCACGCCTTCGAGGGGGACTGTCCTCTGAGTTCAGGCCGAATTTGGTGAATTTCCTAAGTCGGGAAGTGGTCCAAACGGGGATGGGAGTGAACCTGACAGCTCATACCGACTTTGAGGCTTCCAAGCCGGGTAGCTCAGCCGGATTTGACCCGGCGATTCCGCCGACTGTCACGCCTTCGAGGGGGGACTGTCCTCTAGTTCAGGCCGAATTTGGTGAATTTCCTAAGTCGGGAAGTGGTCCAAACGGGGATGGGAGTGAACCTGACAGCTCATACCGACTTTGAGGCTTCGGGGCCGGGTAGCTCAGCCGGATTTGACCCGGCGATTCAGCCGACTTCCACGCCTTCGAGGGGGGGCTGTCCTCTGAGTTCCGGCCGAATTTGGTGAATTTCCTAAGTCGGGAAATGGCCCAAACTGGGATGGGACTGAACCTGACTGCTCATACCGACTTTGAGGCTTCGGGGCCGGGTAGCACAGTCGGATTTGACCCGGCGTTCTGCCGACTGCCTGGCCTTCGAGGGGGGACTGCCCTCTGAGTTCAGGCCGAATTTGGTGAATTTCCTATGTTGGGAAGTGGTCCAAACGGGGATGGGAGTGGACCTGACAGCTCATACCGACTTTGGGGCTTCCAAGCCGGGTAGCTCAGCCGGATTTGATCCGGCGGTTCCGCCGACTGTCACGCCTTCGAGGGGGGACTCTCCTCTAAGTTCGGGCCGAATTTGGTGAATTTCCTAAGTCGGGAAGTGGTCCAAACGGGGATGGGAGTGAACCTGACAGCTCTTACCGACTTTGAGGCTTCCAAGACGGGTAGCTCAGCCGGATTTGATCCGGCGGTTCTGCCGACTTCCACGCCTTCGAGGGGGGCTGTTCTCTGAGTTCAGGCCGAATTTGGTGAATTTCCTAAGTCGGGAAGTGGTCCAAACTGGGATGGGAGTGAACCTGACTGCTCATACCGACTTTGAGGCTTCGGGGCCGGGTAGCACAGTCGGATTTGATCCGGCGGTTCTGCCGAATGCCTGGCCTTCGAGGGGGGCCTGCCCTCTGAGTTCAGGCCGAATTTTGGTGAATTTCCTAAGTCGGGAAGTGGTCCAAACGGGGATGGGGTTGAATCTGACAGCTCATACCGACTTTGAGGCTTCCAAGCCGGGAGCTCAGCCGGATTTGATCCGGCGTTA
>NW_026868784.1:0-12447 GCF_020745735.1 Hemiscyllium ocellatum
AGTTCAGGCCGAATTTGGTGAATTTCCTAAGTCGGGAAGTGGTCCAAACGGGGATGGGAGTGAACCTGACAGCTCATACCGACTTTGAGGCTTCGGGGCGGGTAGCTCAGCCGGATTTGACCGGCGATTCTGCCGACTTCACGCCTTCGAGGGGGGCTGTCCTCTGAGTTCAGGCCGAATTTGGTGAATTTCCTAAGTCGGGAAGTGGTCCAAACGGGGATGGGAGTGAACCTGACAGCTCATACCGACTTTGAGGCTTCGGGGCCGGGTAGCTCAGCCGGATTTGACCCGGCGATTCTGCCGACTGTCACGCCTTCGAGGGGGGACTGTCCTCTGAGTTCAGGCCGAATTTGGTGAATTTCCTAAGTCGGGAAGTGGTCCAAACGGGGATGGGAGTGAACCTGACAGCTCATACCGACTTTGGGGCTTCCAAGCCGGGTAGCTCAGCCGGATTTGATCCGGCGGTTCTGCCGACTGTCACGCCTTCGAGGGGGGACTGTCCTCTGAGTTCAGGCCGAATTTGGTGAATTTCCTAAGTCGGGAAGTGGTCCAAACGGGGATGGGAGTGAACCTGACAGCTCATACCGACTTTGAGGCTTCCAAGCCGGGTAGCTCAGCCGGATTTGATCCGGCGGTTTCTCCGACTGTCACGCCTTCGAGGGGGGCCTGTCCTCTAAGTTCAGGCCGAATTTGGTTAATTTCCTAAGTCGGGAAGTGGTCCAAACGGGATGGGAGTGAACCTGACAGCTCATACCGACTTTGAGGCTTCGGGTGCGGGTAGCTCAGCCGGATTTGACCCGGCGATTCTGCCGACTTCCACGCCTTCGAGGGGGGACTGTCCTCTGAGTTCAGGCCGAATTTGGTGAATTTCCTAAGTCGGGAAGTGGTCCAAACGGGGATGGGAGTGAACCTGACAGCTCATACCGACTTTGAGGCTTCGGGGCGGGTAGCTCAGCCGGATTTGACCCGGCGGATTCTGCCGACTGTCACGCCTTCGAGGGGGGACTGTCCTCTGAGTTCAGGCCGAATTTGGTGAATTTCCTAAGTCGGGAAGTGGTCCAAACGGGGATGGGAGTGAACCTGACAGCTCATACCGACTTTGAGGCTTCGGGGCCGGGTAGCTCAGCCGGATTTGACCCGGCGGTTCTGCCGACTGTCACGCCTTCGAGGGGGGCTGTCCTCTGAGTTCAGGCCGAATTTGGTGAATTTCCTAAGTCGGGAAGTGGTCCAAATGGGATGGGAGTGAACCTGACAGCTCATACCGACTTTGAGGCTTCGGGGCGGGTAGCTCAGCCGGATTTGACCGGCGGTTCTGCCGACTGTCCGCCTTCGAGGGGGACTGTCCTCTGAGTTCAGGCCGAATTTGGTGAATTTCCTAAGTCGGGAAGTGGTCCAAAGGGGATGGGAGTGAACCTGACAGCTCATACCGACTTTGGGGCTTCCAAGCCGGGTAGCTCAGCCGGATTTGACCCGGCGGTTCTGCCGACTGCCACGCCTTCGAGGGGGGACTCTCCTCTAGGTTCGGGCCGAATTTGGTGAATTTCCTAAGTCGGGAAGTGGTCCAAACGGGGATGGGAGTGAACCTGACAGCTCATACCGACTTTGGGGCTTCCAAGCCGGGTAGCTCAGCCGGATTTGATCCGGCGGTTCTGCCGACTGTCACGCCTTCGAGGGGGGACTGTCCTCTGAGTTCAGGCCGAATTTGGTGAATTTCCTAAGTCGGGAAGTGGTCCAAACGGGGATGGGAGTGAACCTGACAGCTCATACCGACTTTGAGGCTTCGCGGCCGGGTAGCTCAGCCGGATTTGACCCGGCGGTTCTGCCGACTGTCACGCCTTCGAGGGGGGACTGTCCTCTGAGTTCAGGCCGAATTTGGTGAATTTCCTAAGTCGGGAAGTGGTCCAAACGGGGATGGGAGTGAACCTGACAGCTCATACCGACTTTGAGGCTTCCAAGCCGGGTAGCTCAGCCGGATTTGATCCGGCGGTTCTGCCGACTGTCACGCCTTCGAGGGGGGACTGTCCTCTGAGTTCAGGCCGAATTTGGTGAATTTCCTAAGTCGGGAAGTGGTCCAAACGGGGATGGGAGTGAACCTGACAGCTCATACCGACTTTGGGGCTTCCAAGCCGGGTAGCTCAGCCGGATTTGATCCGGCGGTTCTGCCGACTGTCACGCCTTCGAGGGGGGACTGTCCTCTGAGTTCAGGCCGAATTTGGTGAATTTCCTAAGTCGGGAAGTGGTCCAAACGGGGATGGGAGTGAACCTGACAGCTCATACCGACTTTGAGGCTTCGGGGCCGGGTAGCTCAGCCGGATTTGACCCGGCGATTCTGCCGACTGTCACGCCTTCGAGGGGGGACTGTCCTCTGAGTTCAGGCCGAATTTGGTGAATTTCCTAAGTCGGGAAGTGGTCCAAACGGGGATGGGAGTGAACCTGACAGCTCATACCGACTTTGGGGCTTCCAAGCCGGGTAGCTCAGCCGGATTTGACCCGGCGATTCTGCCGACTGTCACGCCTTCGAGGGGGGACTGTCCTCTGAGTTCCGGCCGAATTTGGTGAATTTCCTAAGTCGGGAAGTGGTCCAAACGGGGATGGGAGTGAACCTGACAGCTCATACCGACTTTGAGGCTTCGGGCCGGGTAGCTCAGCCGGATTTGACCCGGCGATTCTGCCGACTTCACGCCTTCGAGGGGGGCTGTCCTCTGAGTTCAGGCCGAATTTGGTGAATTTCCTAAGTCGGGAAGTGGTCCAAACGGGGATGGGAGTGAACCTGACAGCTCATACCGACTTTGAGGCTTCCAAGCCGGGTAGCTCAGCCGGATTTGATCCGGCGGTTCTGCCGACTTCACGCCTTCGAGGGGGGACTGTCCTCTGAGTTCAGGCCGAATTTGGTGAATTTCCTAAGTCGGGAAGTGGTCCAAACGGGGATGGGAGTGAACCTGACAGCTCATACCGACTTTGGGGCTTCCAAGCCGGGTAGCTCAGCCGGATTTGATCCGGCGGTTCTGCCGACTGTCACGCCTTCGAGGGGGGACTGTCCTCTAAGTTCAGGCCGAATTTGGTGAATTTCCTAAGTCGGGAAGTGGTCCAAACGGGGATGGGAGTGAACCTGACAGCTCATACCGACTTTGAGGCTTCGGGGCCGGGTAGCTCAGCCGGATTTGATCCGGCGGTTCTGCCGACTTCACGCCTTCGAGGGGGGACTGTCCTCTGAGTTCAGGCCGAATTTGGTGAATTTCCTAAGTCGGGAAGTGGTCCAAACGGGGATGGGAGTGAACCTGACAGCTCATACCGACTTTGAGGCTTCCAAGCCGGGTAGCTCAGCCGGATTTGATCCGGCGGTTCTGCCGACTGTCACGCCTTCGAGGGGGGACTGTCCTCTGAGTTCAGGCCGAATTTGGTGAATTTCCTAAGTCGGGAAGTGGTCCAAACGGGGATGGGAGTGAACCTGACAGCTCATACCGACTTTGAGGCTTCCAAGCCGGGTAGCTCAGCCGGATTTGACCCGGCGGTTCTACCGACTGTCACGCCTTCGAGGGGGGACTGTCCTCTGAGTTCAGGCCGAATTTGGTGAATTTCCTAAGTCGGGAAGTGGTCCAAACGGGGATGGGAGTGAACCTGACAGCTCATACCGACTTTGAGGCTTCGGGGCCGGGTAGCTCAGCCGGATTTGACCCGGCGATTCTGCCGACTTCCACGCCTTCGAGGGGGGACTGTCCTCTGAGTTCAGGCCGAATTTGGTGAATTTCCTAAGTCGGGAAGTGGTCCAAACGGGGATGGGAGTGAACCTGACAGCTCATACCGACTTTGAGGCTTCGGGGCCGGGTAGCTCAGCCGGATTTGACCCGGCGATTCTGCCGACTGCCACGCCTTCGAGGGGGGACTGTCCTCTGAGTTCAGGCCGAATTTGGTGAATTTCCTAAGTCGGGAAGTGGTCCAAACGGGGATGGGAGTGAACCTGACAGCTCATACCGACTTTGAGGCTTCCAAGCCGGGTAGCTCAGCCGGATTTGACCGGCGGTTCTGCCGACTGTCACGCCTTCGAGGGGGGACTGTCCTCTGAGTTCAGGCCGAATTTGGTGAATTTCCTAAGTCGGGAAGTGGTCCAAACGGGGATGGGAGTGAACCTGACAGCTCATACCGACTTTGGGGCTTCCAAGCCGGGTAGCTCAGCCGGATTTGATCCGGCGGTTCTGCCGACTGTCACGCCTTCGAGGGGGGACTGTCCTCTGAGTTCAGGCCGAATTTGGTGAATTTCCTAAGTCGGGAAGTGGTCCAAACGGGGATGGGAGTGAACCTGACAGCTCATACCGACTTTGGGCTTCCAAGACGGGTAGATCAGCCGGATTTGATCCGGCGGTTCTGCCGACTGTCACGCCTTCGAGGGGGGACTGTTCTCTAAGTTCAGGCCGAATTTGGTGAATTTCCTAAGTCGGGAAATGGCCCAAACTGGGATGGGAGTGAACCTGACAGCTCATACCGACTGTGAGGCTTCGGGGCGGGTAGCTCAGCCGGATTTGACCCGGCGATTCTGCCGACTTCCACGCCTTCGAGGGGGACTGTCCTCTGAGTTCAGGCCGAATTTGGTGAATTTCCTAAGTCGGGAAGTGGTCCAAACGGGGATGGGAGTGAACCTGACAGCTCATACCGACTTTGAGGCTTCCAAGCCGGGTAGCTCAGCCGGATTTGACCCGGCGGTTCTTCCGACTGTCACGCCTTCGAGGGGGGACTGTGCTCTGAGTTCAGGCCGAATTTGGTGAATTTCCTAAGTCGGGAAGTGGTCCAAACGGGGATGGGAGTGAACCTGACAGCTCATACCGACTTTGAGGCTTCGGGGCCGGGTAGCTCAGCCGGATTTGACCCGGCGGTTCTGCCGACTTCCACGCCTTCGAGGGGGGACTGTCCTCTGAGTTCAGGCCGAATTTGGTGAATTTCCTAAGTCGGGAAGTGGTCCAAACGGGGATGGGAGTGAACCTGACAGCTCATACCGACTTTGAGGCTTCGGGCCGGGTAGCTCAGCCGGATTTGACCCGGCGGTTCTGCCGACTTCACGCCTTCGAGGGGGCTGTCCTCTGAGTTCAGGCCGAATTTGGTGAATTTCCTAAGTCGGGAAGTGGTCCAAACGGGGATGGGAGTGAACCTGACAGCTCATACCGACTTTGGGGCTTCCAAGCCGGGTAGCTCAGCCGGATTTGATCCGGCGGTTCTGCCGACTGTCACGCCTTCGAGGGGGGTGCCCTCTGAGTTCAGGCCGAATTTGGTGAATTTCCTAAGTCGGGAAGTGGTCCAAACGGGGATGGGAGTGAACCTGACAGCTCATACCGACTTTGGGGCTTCCAAGCCGGGTAGCTCAGCCGGATTTGATCCGGCGGTTCTGCCGACTGTCACGCCTTCGAGGGGGGACTGTTGTCTAAGTTCAGGCCGAATTTGGTGAATTTCCTAAGTCGGGAAGTGGTCCAAACGGGGATGGGAGTGAACCTGACAGCTCATACCGACTTTGAGGCTTCCAAGCGGGTAGCTCAGCCGGATTTGACCCGGCGATTCTGCCGACTTCCACGCCTTCGAGGGGGGACTGTCCTCTGAGTTCAGGCCGAATTTGGTGAATTTCCTAAGTCGGGAAGTGGTCCAAACGGGGATGGGAGTGAACCTGACAGCTCATACCGACTTTGAGGCTTCCAAGCCGGGTAGCTCAGCCGGATTTGACCCGGCGATTCTGCCGACTGTCACGCCTTCGAGGGGGGACTGTCCTCTGAGTTCAGGCCGAATTTGGTGAATTTCCTAAGTCGGGAAGTGGTCCAAACGGGGATGGGAGTGAACCTGACAGCTCATACCGACTTTGAGGCTTCGGGGCCGGGTAGCTCAGCCGGATTTGACCCGGCGATTCTGCCGACTTCCACGCCTTCGAGGGGGGACTGTCCTCTGAGTTCAGGCCGAATTTGGTGAATTTCCTAAGTCGGGAAGTGGTCCAAACGGGGATGGGAGTGAACCTGACAGCTCATACCGACATTGAGGCTTCGGGGCCGGGTAGCTCAGCCGGATTTGACCGGCGGTTCTGCCGACTTCACGCCTTCGAGGGGGGCTGTCCTCTGAGTTCAGGCCGAATTTGGTGAATTTCCTAAGTCGGGAAGTGGTCCAAACGGGGATGGGAGTGAACCTGACAGCTCATACCGACTTTGAGGCTTCCAAGCCGGGTAGCTCAGCCGGATTTGATCCGGCGGTTCTGCCGACTGTCACGCCTTCGAGGGGGGACTGTCCTCTGAGTTCAGGCCGAATTTGGTGAATTTCCTAAGTCGGGAAGTGGTCCAAACGGGGATGGGAGTGAACCTGACAGCTCATACCGACTTTGGGGCTTCCAAGCCGGGTAGCTCAGCCGGATTTGATCCGGCGGTTCTGCCGACTGTCACGCCTTCGAGGGGGGACTGTCCTCTAAGTTCAGGCCGAATTTGGTGAATTTCCTAAGTCGGGAAGTGGTCCAAACGGGGATGGGAGTGAACCTGACAGCTCATACCGACTTTGAGGCTTCAAGCCGGGTAGCTCAGCCGGATTTGACCCGGCGGTTCTGCCGACTGTCACGCCTTCGAGGGGGGACTGTCCTCTGAGTTCAGGCCGAATTTGGTGAATTTCCTAAGTCGGGAAGTGGTCCAAACGGGGATGGGAGTGAACCTGACAGCTCATACCGACTTTGGGGCTTCCAAGCCGGGTAGCTCAGCCGGATTTGATCCGGCGGTTCTGCCGACTGTCACGCCTTCGAGGGGGGACTGTCCTCTGAGTTCAGGCCGAATTTGGTGAATTTCCTAAGTCGGGAAGTGGTCCAAACGGGGATGGGAGTGAACCTGACAGCTCATACCGACTTTGAGGCTTCGGGGCCGGGTAGCTCAGCCGGATTTGACCGGCGGTTCTGCCGACTTCACGCCTTCGAGGGGGGACTGTCCTCTGAGTTCAGGCCGAATTTGGTGAATTTCCTAAGTCGGGAAGTGGTCCAAACGGGGATGGGAGTGAACCTGACAGCTCATACCGACTTTGAGGCTTCCAAGCCGGGTAGCTCAGCCGGATTTGACCCGGCGATTCTGCCGACTGTCACGCCTTCGAGGGGGGACTGTCCTCTGAGTTCAGGCCGAATTTGGTGAATTTCCTAAGTCGGGAAGTGGTCCAAACGGGGATGGGAGTGAACCTGACAGCTCATACCGACTTTGAGGCTTCGGGCCGGGTAGCTCAGCCGGATTTGATCCGGCGATTCTGCCGACTTCCACGCCTTCGAGGGGGGACTGTCCTCTGAGTTCAGGCCGAATTTGGTGAATTTCCTAAGTCGGGAAGTGGTCCAAACGGGGATGGGAGTGAACCTGACAGCTCATACCGACTTTGAGGCTTCGGGGGCGGGTAGCTCAGCCGGATTTGACCCGGCGATTCTGCCGACTTCCACGCCTTCGAGGGGGGACTGTCCTCTGAGTTCAGGCCGAATTTGGTGAATTTCCTAAGTCGGGAAGTGGTCCAAACGGGGATGGGAGTGAACCTGACAGCTCATACCGACTTTGAGGCTTCGGGGCGGGTAGCTCAGCCGGATTTGACCGGCGGTTCTGCCGACTTCACGCCTTCGAGGGGGGACTGTCCTCTGAGTTCAGGCCGAATTTGGTGAATTTCCTAAGTCGGGAAGTGGTCCAAACGGGGATGGGAGTGAACCTGACAGCTCATACCGACTTTGGGGCTTCCAAGCCGGGTAGCTCAGCCGGATTTGATCCGGCGGTTCTGCCGACTGTCACGCCTTCGAGGGGGGACTGTCCTCTGAGTTCAGGCCGAATTTGGTGAATTTCCTAAGTCGGGAAGTGGTCCAAACGGGATGGGAGTGAACCTGACAGCTCATACCGACTTTGAGGCTTCGGGGCCGGGTAGCTCAGCCGGATTTGACCCGGCGGTTCTGCCGACTTCCACGCCTTCGAGGGGGGACTGTCCTCTGAGTTCAGGCCGAATTTGGTGAATTTCCTAAGTCGGGAAGTGGTCCAAACGGGGATGGGAGTGAACCTGACAGCTCATACCGACTTTGAGGCTTCCAAGCCGGGTAGCTCAGCCGGATTTGATCCGGCGGTTCTGCCGACTGTCACGCCTTCGAGGGGGGACTGTCCTCTGAGTTCAGGCCGAATTTGGTGAATTTCCTAAGTCGGGAAGTGGTCCAAACGGGGATGGGAGTGAACCTGACAGCTCATACCGACTTTGAGGCTTCCAAGCCGGGTAGCTCAGCCGGATTTGATCCGGCGGTTCTGCCGACTGTCACGCCTTCGAGGGGGGACTGTCCTCTGAGTTCAGGCCGAATTTGGTGAATTTCCTAAGTCGGGAAGTGGTCCAAACGGGGATGGGAGTGAACCTGACAGCTCATACCGACTTTGAGGCTTCGGGCCGGGTAGCTCAGCCGGATTTGATCCGGCGGTTCTGCCGACTTCACGCCTTCGAGGGGGGACTGTCCTCTGAGTTCAGGCCGAATTTGGTGAATTTCCTAAGTCGGGAAGTGGTCCAAACGGGGATGGGAGTGAACCTGACAGCTCATACCGACTTTGAGGCTTCCAAGCCGGGTAGCTCAGCCGGATTTGATCCGGCGGTTCTGCCGACTGTCACGCCTTCGAGGGGGGACTGTCCTCTGAGTTCAGGCCGAATTTGGTGAATTTCCTAAGTCGGGAAGTGGTCCAAACGGGGATGGGAGTGAACCTGACAGCTCATACCGACTTTGGGGCTTCCAAGCCGGGTAGCTCAGCCGGATTTGATCCGGCGGTTCTGCCGACTGTCACGCCTTCGAGGGGGGACTGTTGTCTGAGTTCAGGCCGAATTTGGTGAATTTCCTAAGTCGGGAAGTGGTCCAAACGGGGATGGGAGTGAACCTGACAGCTCATACCGACTTTGAGGCTTCGGGCCGGGTAGCTCAGCCGGATTTGACCGGCGATTCTGCCGACTGTCACGCCTTCGAGGGGGGACTGTCCTCTGAGTTCAGGCCGAATTTGGTGAATTTCCTAAGTCGGGAAGTGGTCCAAACGGGGATGGGAGTGCACCTGACAGCTCATACCGACTTTGAGGCTTCCAAGCCGGGTAGCTCAGCCGGATTTGACCCGGCGGTTCTACCGAGTGTCACGCCTTCGAGGGGGGACTGTCCTCTGAGTTCAGGCCGAATTTGGTGAATTTCCTAAGTCGGGAAGTGGTCCAAACGGGGATGGGAGTGAACCTGACAGCTCATACCGACTTTGAGGCTTCCAAGCCGGGTAGCTCAGCCGGATTTGACCCGGCGATTCTGCCGACTGTCACGCCTTCGAGGGGGGACTGTCCTCTGAGTTCAGGCCGAATTTGGTGAATTTCCTAAGTCGGGAAGTGGTCCAAACGGGGATGGGAGTGAACCTGACAGCTCATACCGACTTTGAGGCTTCGGGCCGGGTAGCTCAGCCGGATTTGACCCGGCGATTCTGCCGACTTCCACGCCTTCGAGGGGGGACTGTCCTCTGAGTTCAGGCCGAATTTGGTGAATTTCCTAAGTCGGGAAGTGGTCCAAACGGGGATGGGAGTGAACCTGACAGCTCATACCGACTTTGAGGCTTCGGGGCCGGGTAGCTCAGCCGGATTTGACCCGGCGGTTCTGCCGACTGTCACGCCTTCGAGGGGGGACTGTCCTCTGAGTTCAGGCCGAATTTGGTGAATTTCCTAAGTCGGGAAGTGGTCCAAACGGGGATGGGAGTGAACCTGACAGCTCATACCGACTTTGGGGCTTCAAGCCGGGTAGCTCAGCCGGATTTGATCCGGCGGTTCTGCCGACTGTCACGCCTTCGAGGGGGGGCTGTCCTCTGAGTTCAGGCCGAATTTGGTGAATTTCCTAAGTCGGGAAGTGGTCCAAACGGGGATGGGAGTGAACCTGACAGCTCATACCGACTTTGGGGCTTCAAGCCGGGTAGCTCAGCCGGATTTGATCCGGCGGTTCTGCCGACTGTCACGCCTTCGAGGGGGGACTGTGTCTAAGTTCAGGCCGAATTTGGTGAATTTCCTAAGTCGGGAAGTGGTCCAAACGGGGATGGGAGTGAACCTGACAGCTCATACCGACTTTGAGGCTTCGGGGCGGGTAGCTCAGCCGGATTTGACCCGGCGATTCTGCCGACTTCACGCCTTCGAGGGGGGACTGTCCTCTGAGTTCAGGCCGAATTTGGTGAATTTCCTAAGTCGGGAAGTGGTCCAAACGGGGATGGGAGTGAACCTGACAGCTCATACCGACTTTGAGGCTACCAAGCCGGGTAGCTCAGCCGGATTTGACCCGGCGATTCTGCCGACTGTCACGCCTTCGAGGGGGGACTGTCCTCTGAGTTCAGGCCGAATTTGGTGAATTTCCTAAGTCGGGAAGTGGTCCAAACGGGGATGGGAGTGAACCTGACAGCTCATACCGACTTTGAGGCTTCGGGGCCGGGTAGCTCAGCCGGATTTGACCCGGCGGTTCTGCCGACTGCCACGCCTTCGAGGGGGGACTGTCCTCTGAGTTCAGGCCGAATTTGGTGAATTTCCTAAGTCGGGAAGTGGTCCAAACGGGGATGGGAGTGAACCTGACAGCTCATACCGACTTTGGGGCTTCCAAGCCGGGTAGCTCAGCCGGATTTGACCCGGCGGTTCTGCCGACTGTCACGCCTTCGAGGGGGGACTGTCCTCTGAGTTCAGGCCGAATTTGGTGAATTTCCTAAGTCGGGAAGTGGTCCAAACGGGGATGGGAGTGAACCTGACAGCTCATACCGACTTTGAGGCTTCCAAGCCGGGTAGCTCAGCCGGATTTGATCCGGCGGTTCTGCCGACTGTCACGCCTTCGAGGGGGGACTGTCCTCTGAGTTCAGGCCGAATTTGGTGAATTTCCTAAGTCGGGAAGTGGTCCAAACGGGGATGGGAGTGAACCTGACAGCTCATACCGACTTTGGGGCTTCCAAGCCGGGTAGCTCAGCCGGATTTGATCCGGCGGTTCTGCCGACTGTCACGCCTTCGAGGGGGGACTGTTGTCTAAGTTCAGGCCGAATTTGGTGAATTTCCTAAGTCGGGAAGTGGTCCAAACGGGGATGGGAGTGAACCTGACAGCTCATACCGACTTTGAGGCTTCGGGGCGGGTAGCTCAGCCGGATTTGACCCGGCGATTCTGCCGACTTCACGCCTTCGAGGGGGGACTGTCCTCTGAGTTCAGGCCGAATTTGGTGAATTTCCTAAGTCGGGAAGTGGTCCAAACGGGGATGGGAGTGAACCTGACAGCTCATACCGACTTTGAGGCTTCCAAGCCGGGTAGCTCAGCCGGATTTGACCCGGCGATTCTGCCGACTGTCACGCCTTCGAGGGGGGACTGTCCTCTGAGTTCAGGCCGAATTTGGTGAATTTCCTAAGTCGGGAAGTGGTCCAAACGGGGATGGGAGTGAACCTGACAGCTCATACCGACTTTGAGGCTTCCAAGCCGGGTAGCTCAGCCGGATTTGACCCGGCGGTTCTGCCGACTGTCACGCCTTCGAGGGGGGACTGTCCTCTGAGTTCAGGCCGAATTTGGTGAATTTCCTAAGTCGGGAAGTGGTCCAAACGGGGATGGGAGTGAACCTGACAGCTCATACCGACTTTGGGGCTTCCAAGCCGGGTAGCTCAGCCGGATTTGACCCGGCGGTTCTGCCGACTGTCACGCCTTCGAGGGGGGACTGTCCTCTGAGTTCCGGCCGAATTTGGTGAATTTCCTAAGTCGGGAAGTGGTCCAAACGGGGATGGGAGTGAACCTGACAGCTCATACCGACTTTGAGGCTTCGGGGCCGGGTAGCTCAGCCGGATTTGACCCGGCGATTCTGCCGACTTCACGCCTTCGAGGGGGACTGTCCTCTGAGTTCAGGCCGAATTTGGTGAATTTCCTAAGTCGGGAAGTGGTCCAAACGGGGATGGGAGTGAACCTGACAGCTCATACCGACTTTGAGGCTTCCAAGGGGTAGCTCAGCCGGATTTGACCCGGCGATTCTGCCGACTGTCACGCCTTCGAGGGGGACTGTCCTCTGAGTTCAGGCCGAATTTGGTGAATTTCCTAAGTCGGGAAGTGGTCCAAACGGGGATGGGAGTGAACCTGACAGCTCATACCGACTTTGAGGCTTCCAAGCGGGTAGCTCAGCCGGATTTGATCCGGCGGTTCTGCCGACTGTCACGCCTTCGAGGGGGGACTGTCCTCTAAGTTCAGGCCGAATTTGGTGAATTTCCTAAGTCGGGAAGTGGTCCAAACGGGGATGGGAGTGAACCTGACAGCTCATACCGACTTTGAGGCTTCGGGCCGGGTAGCTCAGCGGATTTGACCGGCGATTCTGCCGACTTCACGCCTTCGAGGGGGACTGTCCTCTGAGTTCAGGCCGAATTTGGTGAATTTCCTAAGTCGGGAAGTGGTCCAAACGGGGATGGGAGTGAACCTGACAGCTCATACCGACTTTGAGGCTTCCAAGC
>NW_026868785.1:0-12405 GCF_020745735.1 Hemiscyllium ocellatum
TACTGACTGAAAAATATTCTAAGTGTCAGTGGTTACTGATTTTTACTGCTTCAAAAATATTCTAAGTGTCAGTGGTTACTGATTTGTACTGACTGAAAAATTTTCTAACCGCCGGGTCAAATCCGGCCGGGCCAGCCGGCTTGGAAGCCTCAAGGTCGGTATGAGCTGTCAGATTCAACCCCATCACCATTTGGACCACTTCCCGACATAGGAAATTCACCAAATTCGGCCTGAACTCAGAGGGCAGGCCCCCCTCGAAGGCCAGGCATTCGGCAGAACCGCCGGGACAAATACGACTGTGCTACCCGGCCCCGAAGCCTCAAAGTCGGTATGAGCAGTTAGGTTCACTCCCAACCCCGTTTGGACCACGTCCCGACTTAGGAAATTCACCAAATTCGGCCTGAACTTAGACAACAGTCCCCCCTCGAAGGCGTGACAGTCGGCGGAACCGCCGGATCAAATCCGGCTGAGCTACCCGTCTTGGAAGCCCCAAAGTCGGTATGAGCTGTCAGGTTCACTCCCATCCCCGTTTGGACCACTTCCCGACTTAGGAAATTCACCAAATTCGGCCCGAACTTAGAGGAGAGTCCCCCCTCGAAGGCGTGACAGTCGGCGGAACCGCCGGATCAAATCCGGCTGAGCTACCCGGCTTGGAAGCCCCAAAGTCGGTATGAGCTGTCAGGTCCACTCCCATCCCCGTTTGGACCACTTCCCAACATAGGAAATTCACCAAATTCGGCCTGAACTCAGAGGGCAGGCCCCCCTCGAAGGCCAGTCATTCGGCAGAACCGCCGGGTCAAATCCGACTGTGCTACCCGGCCCCGAAGCCTCAAAGTCGGTATGAGCAGTCAGGTTCAGTCCCATCCCAGTTTGGGCCATTTCCCGACTTAGGAAATTCACCAAATTCGGCCTGAACTCAGAGGACAGCCCCCCCTCGAAGGCGTGGAAGTCGGCAGAATCGCCGGGTCAAATCCGGCTGAGCTACCCGGCCCCGAAGCCTCAAAGTCGGTAAGAGCTGTCAGGTTCACTCCCATCCCCGTTTGGACCACTTCCCGACTTAGGAAATTCACCAAATTCGGCCGGAACTCAGAGGACAGTCCCCCCTCGAAGGCGTGACAGTCGGCGGAATCGCCGGGTCAGATCCGGCTGGGTTACCCGGCTTGGAAGCCTCAAAGTCGGTATGAGCTGTCAGGTGCACTCCCATCCCCGTTTGGACCACTTCCCGACTTAGGAAATTAACCAAATTCGGCCTGAACTCAGAGGACAGGCCCCGCTCGAAGGCGTGGAAGTCGGCAGAACCGCCGGATCAAATCCGGCTGAGCTACCCGCACCCGAAGCCTCAAAGTCGGTATGAGCTGTCAGGTTCACTCCCACCCCGTTTGGACCACTTCCCGACTTAGGAAATTCGCCAAATTCGGCCTGAACTTATACAACAGTCCCCCCTCGAAGGCGTGACAGTCGGTAGAACCGCCGGATCAAATCCGGCTGAGCTACCCGGCTTGGAAGCCCCAAAGTCGGTATGAGCTGTCAGGTTCACTCCCATCCCCGTTTGGACCACTTCCCGACTTAGGAAATTCGCCAAATTCGGCCTGAACTCAGACGGCAGGCCCCCCTCGAAGGCGTGGCAGTCGGTAGAACCGCCGGATCAAATCCGGCTGAGCTACCCGGCCCCGAAGCCTCAAAGTCGGTATGAGCTGTCAGGTTCACTCCCATCCCCGTTTGGACCACTTCCCGACTTAGGAAATTCGCCAAATTCGGCCTGAACTTATACAACAGGCCCCCCTCGAAGGCGTGACAGTCGGTAGAACCGCCGGATCAAATCCGGCTGAGCTACCCGGCCCCGAAGCCTCAAAGTCGGTATGAGCTGTCAGGTTCACTCCCATCCCCGTTTGGACCACTTCCCGACTTAGGAAATTCACCAAATTCGGCCTGAACTCAGAAGACAGTCCCCCCTCGAAGGCGTGACAGTCGGTAGAACCGCCGGATCAAATCCGGCTGAGCTACCCGGCTTGGAAGCCTCAAAGTCGGTATGAGCTGTCAGGTTCACTCCCATCCCCGTTTGGACCCTTCCCGACTTAGGAAATTCGCCAAATCGGCCTGAACTTATACAACAGTCCCCCCTCGAAGGCGTGACAGTCGGTAGAACCGCCGGATCAAATCCGGCTGAGCTACCCGGCTTGGAAGCCCCAAAGTCGGTATGAGCTGTCAGGTTCACTCCCATCCCCGTTTGGACCACTTCCCGACTTAGGAAATTCGCCAAATTCGGCCTGAACTTATACAACAGTCCCCCCTCGAAGGCGTGACAGTCGGTAGAACCGCCGGATCAAATCCGGCTGAGCTACCCGGCTTGGAAGCCCCAAAGTCGGTATGAGCTGTCAGGTTCACTCCCATCCCCGTTTGGACCACTTCCCGACTTAGGAAATTCACCAAATTCGGCCTGAACTCAGAGGACAGGCCCCCCTCGAAGGCGTAGAAGTCGGCAGAACCGCCGGATCAAATCCGGCTGAGCTACCCGCACCCGAAGCCTCAAAGTCGGTATGAGCAGTCAGGTTCAGTCCCATCCCAGTTTGGGCCATTTCCCGACTTAGGAAATTCGCCAAATTCGGCCTGAACTTATATAACAGTCCCCCCTCGAAGGCGTGACAGTCGGTAGAACCGCCGGGTCAAATCCGGCTGAGCTACCCGATTTGGAAGCCTTCAAGACAAAACCCATCCGGCAATGCCACTCAAAAAGGGCCCAAATTCAGAAACACCCCCTTCAAAAGGTACCACTTCCTCGGAGACACTACCGGGACACGCTCCGCTCGGCGAAAATTAAGCCCCCACCACTAACTGAAGCCAACCGCAGCCCCAACTTCAACGGAGAAATCAGTAACCAATTCAAAAATGCACTTGGTTACTGACTTCTACTGACTCAAAAATATTCTAAGTGTCGCTGGTTACTGATTTGTACTGACTAAAAAATATTTTAAGTGTCGCTGGTTACTGATTTGTACTGACTGAAAAATATTCTAAGTGTCATGGTTACTGATTTGTACTGCTTCAAAAATATTCTAAGTGTCAGTGGTTACTGATTTGTACTGACTGAAAAATTTTCTAACCGCCGGGTCAAATCCGGCCGGGCCAGCCGGCTTGGAAGCCTCAAGGTCGGTATGAGCTGTCAGATTCAACCCCATCACCATTTGGACCACTTCCCGACATAGGAAATTCACCAAATTCGGCCTGAACTCAGAGGGCAGGCCCCCCTCGAAGGCCAGGCATTCGGCAGAACCGCCGGGACAAATACGACTGTGCTACCCGGCCCCGAAGCCTCAAAGTCGGTATGAGCAGTTAGGTTCACTCCCAACCCCGTTTGGACCACGTCCCGACTTAGGAAATTCACCAAATTCGGCCTGAACTTAGACAACAGTCCCCCCTCGAAGGCGTGACAGTCGGCGGAACCGCCGGATCAAATCCGGCTGAGCTACCCGTCTTGGAAGCCCCAAAGTCGGTATGAGCTGTCAGGTTCACTCCCATCCCCGTTTGGACCACTTCCCGACTTAGGAAATTCACCAAATTCGGCCCGAACTTAGAGGAGAGTCCCCCCTCGAAGGCGTGACAGTCGGCGGAACCGCCGGATCAAATCCGGCTGAGCTACCCGGCTTGGAAGCCCCAAAGTCGGTATGAGCTGTCAGGTCCACTCCCATCCCCGTTTGGACCACTTCCCAACATAGGAAATTCACCAAATTCGGCCTGAACTCAGAGGGCAGGCCCCCCTCGAAGGCCAGGCATTCGGCAGAACCGCCGGGTCAAATCCGACTGTGCTACCCGGCCCCGAAGCCTCAAAGTCGGTATGAGCAGTCAGGTTCAGTCCCATCCCAGTTTGGGCCATTTCCCGACTTAGGAAATTCACCAAATTCGGCCTGAACTCAGAGGACAGCCCCCCCTCGAAGGCGTGGAAGTCGGCAGAATCGCCGGGTCAAATCCGGCTGAGCTACCCGGCCCCGAAGCCTCAAAGTCGGTATGAGCTGTCAGGTTCACTCCCATCCCCGTTTGGACCACTTCCCGACTTAGGAAATTCACCAAATTCGGCCTGAACTCAGAGGACAGTCCCCCCTCGAAGGCGTGGACAGTCGGCAGAACCGCCGGGTCAAATCCGGCTGAGCTACCCGGCTTGGAAGCCTCAAAGTCGGTATGAGCTGTCAGGTTCACTCCCATCCCCGTTTGGACCACTTCCCGACTTAGGAAATTCGCCAAATTCGGCCTGAACTTACACAACAGTCCCCCCTCGAAGGCGTGACAGTCGGTAGAACCGCCGGATCAAATCCGGCTGAGCTACCCGGCTTGGAAGCCCCAAAGTCGGTATGAGCTGTCAGGTTCACTCCCATCCCCGTTTGGACCACTTCCCGACTTAGGAAATTCGCCAAATTCGGCCTGAACTTATACAACAGTCCCCCCTCGAAGGCGTGACAGTCGGTAGAACCGCCGGATCAAATCCGGCTGAGCTACCCGGCTTGGAAGCCCCAAAGTCGGTATGAGCTGTCAGGTTCACTCCCATCCCCGTTTGGACCACTTCCCGACTTAGGAAATTCACCAAATTCGGCCTGAACTCAGAGGACAGCCCCCCCTCGAAGGCGTAGAAGTCGGCAGAACCGCCGGATCAAATCCGGCTGAGCTACCCGGCCCCGAAGCCTCAAAGTCGGTATGAGCAGTCAGGTTCAGTCCCATCCCAGTTTGGGCCATTTCCCGACTTAGGAAATTCGCCAAATTCGGCCTGAACTTATACAACAGTCCCCCCTCGAAGGCGTGACAGTCGGTAGAACCGCCGGGTCAAATCCGGCTGAGCTACCCGATTTGGAAGCCTTCAAGACAAAACCCATCCGGCAATGCCACTCAAAAAGGGCCCAAATTCAGAAACACCCCCTTCAAAAGGTACCACTTCCTCGGAGACACTACCGGGACACGCTCCGCTCGGCGAAAATTAAGCCCCCACCACTAACTGAAGCCAACCGCAGCCCCAACTTCAACGGAGAAATCAGTAACCAATTCAAAAATGCACTTGGTTACTGACTTCTACTGACTCAAAAATATTCTAAGTGTCGCTGTTACTGATTTGTACTGACTAAAAAATATTTTAAGTGTCGCTGGTTACTGATTTGTACTGACTGAAAAATATTTCTAAGTGTCAGTGGTTACTGATTTGTACTGCTTCAAATATATTCTAAGTGTCAGTGGTTACTGATTTGTACTGACTGAAAAATTTTCTAACCGCCGGGTCAAATCCGGCCGGGCCAGCCGGCTTGGAAGCCTCAAGGTCGGTATGAGCTGTCAGATTCAACCCCATCACCATTTGGACCACTTCCCGACATAGGAAATTCACCAAATTCGGCCTGAACTCAGAGGGCAGGCCCCCCTCGAAGGCCAGGCATTCGGCAGAACCGCCGGGACAAATACGACTGTGCTACCCGGCCCCGAAGCCTCAAAGTCGGTATGAGCAGTTAGGTTCACTCCCAACCCCGTTTGGACCACGTCCCGACTTAGGAAATTCACCAAATTCGGCCTGAACTTAGACAACAGTCCCCCCTCGAAGGCGTGACAGTCGGCGGAACCGCCGGATCAAATCCGGCTGAGCTACCCGTCTTGGAAGCCCCAAAGTCGGTATGAGCTGTCAGGTTCACTCCCATCCCCGTTTGGACCACTTCCCGACTTAGGAAATTCACCAAATTCGGCCCGAACTTAGAGGAGAGTCCCCCCTCGAAGGCGTGACAGTCGGCGGAACCGCCGGATCAAATCCGGCTGAGCTACCCGGCTTGGAAGCCCCAAAGTCGGTATGAGCTGTCAGGTCCACTCCCATCCCCGTTTGGACCACTTCCCAACATAGGAAATTCACCAAATTCGGCCTGAACTCAGAGGACAGGCCCCCCTCGAAGGCCAGGCATTCGGCAGAACCGCCGGATCAAATCCGACTGTGCTACCCGGCCCCGAAGCCTCAAAGTCGGTATGAGCAGTCAGGTTCAGTCCCATCCCAGTTTGGGCCATTTCCCGACTTAGGAAATTCACCAAATTCGGCCTGAACTCAGAGGACAGTCCCCCCTCGAAGGCGTGGACAGTCGGCAGAATCGCCGGGTCAAATCCGGCTGAGCTACCCGGCTCCGAAGCCTCAAAGTCGGTAAGAGCTGTCAGGTGCACTCCCATCCCCGTTTGGACCACTTCCCGACTTAGGAAATTCACCAAATTCGGCCTGAACTCAGAGGACAGTCCCCGCTCGAAGGCGTGGACGTCGGCAGAATCGCCGGGTCAAATCCGGCTGAGCTACCCGCGCCCGAAGCCTCAAAGTCGGTATGAGCTGTCAGGTTCACTCCCATCCCCGTTTGGACCACTTCCCGACTTAGGAAATTCGCCAAATTCGGCCTGAACTTATACAACAGTCCCCCCTCGAAGGCGTGACAGTCGGTAGAACCGCCGGATCAAATCCGGCTGAGCTACCCGGCTTGGAAGCCCCAAAGTCGGTATGAGCTGTCAGGTTCACTCCCATCCCCGTTTGGACCACTTCCCGACTTAGGAAATTCGCCAAATTCGGCCTGAACTTATACAACAGTCCCCCCTCGAAGGCGTGACAGTCGGTAGAACCGCCGGATCAAATCCGGCTGAGCTACCCGGCTTGGAAGCCCCAAAGTCGGTATGAGCTGTCAGGTTCACTCCCATCCCCGTTTGGACCACTTCCCGACTTAGGAAATTCACCAAATTCGGCCTGAACTCAGAGGACAGGCCCCCCTCGAAGGCGTAGAAGTCGGCAGAACCGCCGGATCAAATCCGGCTGAGCTACCCGGCCCCGAAGCCTCAAAGTCGGTATGAGCAGTCAGGTTCAGTCCCATCCCAGTTTGGGCCATTTCCCGACTTAGGAAATTCGCCAAATTCGGCCTGAACTTATACAACAGTCCCCCCTCGAAGGCGTGACAGTCGGTAGAACCGCCGGGTCAAATCCGGCTGAGCTACCCGATTTGGAAGCCTTCAAGACAAAACCCATCCGGCAATGCCACTCAAAAAGGGCCCAAATTCAGAAACACCCCCTTCAAAAGGTACCACTTCCTCGGAGACACTACCGGGACACGCTCCGCTCGGCGAAAATTAAGCCCCCACCACTAACTGAAGCCAACCGCAGCCCCAACTTCAACGGAGAAATCAGTAACCAATTCAAAAATGCACTTGGTTACTGACTTCTACTGACTCAAAAATATTCTAAGTGTCGCTGGTTACTGATTTGTACTGACTAAAAATATTTTAAGTGTCGCTGGTTACTGATTTGTACTGACTCAAAAATATTCTAAGTGTCAGTGGTTACTGATTTGTACTGACTGAAAAATTTTCTAACCGCCGGGTCAAATCCGGCCGGGCCAGCCGGCTTGGAAGCCTCAAGGTCGGTATGAGCTGTCAGATTCAACCCCATCACCATTTGGACCACTTCCCGACATAGGAAATTCACCAAATTCGGCCTGAACTCAGAGGGCAGGCCCCCCTCGAAGGCCAGGCATTCGGCAGAACCGCCGGGACAAATACGACTGTGCTACCCGGCCCCGAAGCCTCAAAGTCGGTATGAGCAGTTAGGTTCACTCCCAACCCCGTTTGGACCACGTCCCGACTTAGGAAATTCACCAAATTCGGCCTGAACTTAGACAACAGTCCCCCCTCGAAGGCGTGACAGTCGGCGGAACCGCCGGATCAAATCCGGCTGAGCTACCCGTCTTGGAAGCCCCAAAGTCGGTATGAGCTGTCAGGTTCACTCCCATCCCCGTTTGGACCACTTCCCGACTTAGGAAATTCACCAAATTCGGCCCGAACTTAGAGGAGAGTCCCCCCTCGAAGGCGTGACAGTCGGCGGAACCGCCGGATCAAATCCGGCTGAGCTACCCGGCTTGGAAGCCCCAAAGTCGGTATGAGCTGTCAGGTCCACTCCCATCCCCGTTTGGACCACTTCCCAACATAGGAAATTCACCAAATTCGGCCTGAACTCAGAGGGCAGGCCCCCCTCGAAGGCCAGGCATTCGGCAGAACCGCCGGGTCAAATCCGACTGTGCTACCCGGCCCCGAAGCCTCAAAGTCGGTATGAGCAGTCAGGTTCAGTCCCATCCCAGTTTGGGCCATTTCCCGACTTAGGAAATTCACCAAATTCGGCCTGAACTCAGAGGACAGCCCCCCCTCGAAGGCGTGGAAGTCGGCAGAATCGCCGGGTCAAATCCGGCTGAGCTACCCGGCCCCGAAGCCTCAAAGTCGGTAAGAGCTGTCAGGTTCACTCCCATCCCCGTTTGGACCACTTCCCGACTTAGGAAATTCACCAAATTCGGCCGGAACTCAGAGGACAGTCCCCCCTCGAAGGCGTGACAGTCGGCGGAATCGCCGGGTCAGATCCGGCTGGGTTACCCGGCTTGGAAGCCTCAAAGTCGGTATGAGCTGTCAGGTGCACTCCCATCCCCGTTTGGACCACTTCCCGACTTAGGAAATTCACCAAATTCGGCCTGAACTCAGAGGACAGTCCCCGCTCGAAGGCGTGGAAGTCGGCAGAATCGCCGGGTCAAATCCGGCTGAGCTACCCGCACCCGAAGCCTCAAAGTCGGTATGAGCTGTCAGGTTCACTCCCATCCCCGTTTGGACCACTTCCCGACTTAGGAAATTCGCCAAATTCGGCCTGAACTTATACAACAGTCCCCCCTCGAAGGCGTGACAGTCGGTAGAACCGCCGGATCAAATCCGGCTGAGCTACCCGGCTTGGAAGCCCCAAAGTCGGTATGAGCTGTCAGGTTCACTCCCATCCCCGTTTGGACCACTTCCCGACTTAGGAAATTCACCAAATTCGGCCTGAACTCAGAGGACAGGCCCCCCTCGAAGGCGTAGAAGTCGGCAGAACCGCCGGATCAAATCCGGCTGAGCTACCCGGCCCCGAAGCCTCAAAGTCGGTATGAGCAGTCAGGTTCAGTCCCATCCCAGTTTGGGCCATTTCCCGACTTAGGAAATTCGCCAAATTCGGCCTGAACTTATACAACAGTCCCCCCTCGAAGGCGTGACAGTCGGTAGAACCGCCGGGTCAAATCCGGCTGAGCTACCCGATTTGGAAGCCTTCAAGACAAAACCCATCCGGCAATGCCACTCAAAAAGGGCCCAAATTCAGAAACACCCCCTTCAAAAGGTACCACTTCCTCGGAGACACTACCGGGACACGCTCCGCTCGGCGAAAATTAAGCCCCCACCACTAACTGAAGCCAACCGCAGCCCCAACTTCAACGGAGAAATCAGTAACCAATTCAAAAATGCACTTGGTTACTGACTTCTACTGACTCAAAAATATTCTAAGTGTCGCTGGTTACTGATTTGTACTGACTAAAAAATATTTTAAGTGTCGCTGGTTACTGATTTGTACTGACTGAAAAATATTCTAAGTGTCAGTGGTTACTGATTTGTACTGACTGAAAAATTTTCTAACCGCCGGGTCAAATCCGGCCGGGCCAGCCGGCTTGGAAGCCTCAAGGTCGGTATGAGCTGTCAGATTCAACCCCATCACCATTTGGACCACTTCCCGACATAGGAAATTCACCAAATTCGGCCTGAACTCAGAGGGCAGGCCCCCCTCGAAGGCCAGGCATTCGGCAGAACCGCCGGGACAAATACGACTGTGCTACCCGGCCCCGAAGCCTCAAAGTCGGTATGAGCAGTTAGGTTCACTCCCAACCCCGTTTGGACCACGTCCCGACTTAGGAAATTCACCAAATTCGGCCTGAACTTAGACAACAGTCCCCCCTCGAAGGCGTGACAGTCGGCGGAACCGCCGGATCAAATCCGGCTGAGCTACCCGTCTTGGAAGCCCCAAAGTCGGTATGAGCTGTCAGGTTCACTCCCATCCCCGTTTGGACCACTTCCCGACTTAGGAAATTCACCAAATTCGGCCCGAACTTAGAGGAGAGTCCCCCCTCGAAGGCGTGACAGTCGGCGGAACCGCCGGATCAAATCCGGCTGAGCTACCCGGCTTGGAAGCCCCAAAGTCGGTATGAGCTGTCAGGTCCACTCCCATCCCCGTTTGGACCACTTCCCAACATAGGAAATTCACCAAATTCGGCCTGAACTCAGAGGGCAGGCCCCCCTCGAAGGCCAGGCATTCGGCAGAACCGCCGGGTCAAATCCGACTGTGCTACCCGGCCCCGAAGCCTCAAAGTCGGTATGAGCAGTCAGGTTCAGTCCCATCCCAGTTTGGGCCATTTCCCGACTTAGGAAATTCACCAAATTCGGCCTGAACTCAGAGGACAGCCCCCCCTCGAAGGCGTGGAAGTCGGCAGAATCGCCGGGTCAAATCCGGCTGAGCTACCCGGCCCCGAAGCCTCAAAGTCGGTAAGAGCTGTCAGGTTCACTCCCATCCCCGTTTGGACCACTTCCCGACTTAGGAAATTCACCAAATTCGGCCGGAACTCAGAGGACAGTCCCCCCTCGAAGGCGTGACAGTCGGCGGAATCGCCGGGTCAGATCCGGCTGGGTTACCCGGCTTGGAAGCCCCAAAGTCGGTATGAGCTGTCAGGTTCACTCCCATCCCCGTTTGGACCACTTCCCGACTTAGGAAATTCACCAAATTCGGCCTGAACTCAGAGGACAGTCCCCCCTCGAAGGCGTGACAGTCGGCGGAATCGCCGGGTCAGATCCGGCTGAGCTACCCGGCTTGGAGCCTCAAAGTCGGTATGAGCTGTCAGGTTCACTCCCATCCCCGTTTGGACCACTTCCCGACTTAGGAAATTCACCAAATTCGGCCTGAACTCAGAGGACAGTCCCCCTCGAAGGCGTGAAGTCGGCAGAACCGCCGGATCAAATCCGGCTGAGCTACCCGCACCCGAAGCCTCAAAGTCGGTATGAGCTGTCAGGTTCACTCCCATCCCCGTTTGGACCACTTCCCGACTTAGGAAATTCGCCAAATTCGGCCTGAACTTATACAACAGTCCCCCCTCGAAGGCGTGACAGTCGGTAGAACCGCCGGATCAAATCCGGCTGAGCTACCCGGCTTGGAAGCCCCAAAGTCGGTATGAGCTGTCAGGTTCACTCCCATCCCCGTTTGGACCACTTCCCGACTTAGGAAATTCGCCAAATTCGGCCTGAACTTATACAACAGTCCCCCCTCGAAGGCGTGACAGTCGGTAGAACCGCCGGATCAAATCCGGCTGAGCTACCCGGCTTGGAAGCCCCAAAGTCGGTATGAGCTGTCAGGTTCACTCCCATCCCCGTTTGGACCACTTCCCGACTTAGGAAATTCACCAAATTCGGCCTGAACTCAGAGGACAGGCCCCCCTCGAAGGCGTAGAAGTCGGCAGAACCGCCGGATCAAATCCGGCTGAGCTACCCGGCCCCGAAGCCTCAAAGTCGGTATGAGCAGTCAGGTTCAGTCCCATCCCAGTTTGGGCCATTTCCCGACTTAGGAAATTCGCCAAATTCGGCCTGAACTTATACAACAGTCCCCCCTCGAAGGCGTGACAGTCGGTAGAACCGCCGGGTCAAATCCGGCTGAGCTACCCGATTTGGAAGCCTTCAAGACAAAACCCATCCGGCAATGCCACTCAAAAAGGGCCCAAATTCAGAAACACCCCCTTCAAAAGGTACCACTTCCTCGGAGACACTACCGGGACACGCTCCGCTCGGCGAAAATTAAGCCCCCACCACTAACTGAAGCCAACCGCAGCCCCAACTTCAACGGAGAAATCAGTAACCAATTCAAAAATGCACTTGGTTACTGACTTCTACTGACTCAAAAATATTCTAAGTGTCGCTGGTTACTGATTTGTACTGACTAAAAAATATTTTAAGTGTCGCTGGTTACTGATTTGTACTGACTGAAAAATATTCTAAGTGTCAGTGGTTACTGATTTGTACTGACTTCAAAAATATTCTAAGTGTCAGTGGTTACTGATTTGTACTGACTGAAAAATTTTCTAACCGCCGGGTCAAATCCGGCCGGGCCAGCCGGCTTGGAAGCCTCAAGGTCGGTATGAGCTGTCAGATTCAACCCCATCACCATTTGGACCACTTCCCGACATAGGAAATTCACCAAATTCGGCCTGAACTCAGAGGCAGTCCCCCCTCGAAGGCCAGGCATTCGGCAGAACCGCCGGGACAAATACGACTGTGCTACCCGGCCCCGAAGCCTCAAAGTCGGTATGAGCAGTTAGGTTCACTCCCAACCCCGTTTGGACCACGTCCCGACTTAGGAAATTCACCAAATTCGGCCTGAACTTAGACAACAGTCCCCCCTCGAAGGCGTGACAGTCGGCGGAACCGCCGGATCAAATCCGGCTGAGCTACCCGTCTTGGAAGCCCCAAAGTCGGTATGAGCTGTCAGGTTCACTCCCATCCCCGTTTGGACCACTTCCCGACTTAGGAAATTCACCAAATTCGGCCTGAACT